>NW_027194809.1:0-285273 GCF_032444005.1 Ranitomeya imitator | reverse complement strand
CACACTTTTCATCATAGTGCTTTTACCAATGCATAAAATGCATGGAGAAGTCATTTCGAATGACTGGTCCTCAGTGTTGTGAGAACGATGACTGGTTAAAATTTTTGGTGGTTTCTTGTTCAGTCCATAGGCCTACATCATGTGGCAAACCGGTGAGCATGTGGCTCTATTAGTATAGGAGATACCTGAAAACATATCACACTTTTCATCATAGTGCTTTTACCAATGCATAAAATGCATGGAGAAGTCATTTCGAATGACTGGTCCTCAGTGTTGTGAGAACGATGACTGGTTAAAATTTTTGGTGGTTTCTTGTTCAGTCCATAGGCCTACATCATGTGGCAAACCGGTGAGCATGTGGCTCTATTAGTATAGGAGATACCTGAAAACATATCACACTTTTCATCATAGTGCTTTTACCAATGCATAAAATGCATGGAGAAGTCATTTCGAATGACTGGTCCTCAGTGTTGTGAGAACGATGACTGGTTAAAATTTTTGGTGGTTTCTTGTTCAGTCCATAGGCCTACATCATGTGGCAAACCGGTGAGCATGTGGCTCTATTAGTATAGGAGATACCTGAAAACATATCACACTTTTCATCATAGTGCTTTTACCAATGCATAAAATGCATGGAGAAGTCATTTCGAATGACTGGTCCTCAGTGTTGTGAGAACGATGACTGGTTAAAATTTTTGGTGGTTTCTTGTTCAGTCCATAGGCCTACATCATGTGGCAAACCGGTGAGCATGTGGCTCTATTAGTATAGGAGATACCTGAAAACATATCACACTTTTCATCATAGTGCTTTTACCAATGCATAAAATGCATGGAGAAGTCATTTCGAATGACTGGTCCTCAGTGTTGTGAGAACGATGACTGGTTAAAATTTTTGGTGGTTTCTTGTTCAGTCCATAGGCCTACATCATGTGGCAAACCGGTGAGCATGTGGCTCTATTAGTATAGGAGATACCTGAAAACATATCACACTTTTCATCATAGTGCTTTTACCAATGCATAAAATGCATGGAGAAGTCATTTCGAATGACTGGTCCTCAGTGTTGTGAGAACGATGACTGGTTAAAATTTTTGGTGGTTTCTTGTTCAGTCCATAGGCCTACATCATGTGGCAAACCGGTGAGCATGTGGCTCTATTAGTATAGGAGATACCTGAAAACATATCACACTTTTCATCATAGTGCTTTTACCAATGCATAAAATGCATGGAGAAGTCATTTCGAATGACTGGTCCTCAGTGTTGTGAGAACGATGACTGGTTAAAATTTTTGGTGGTTTCTTGTTCAGTCCATAGGCCTACATCATGTGGCAAACCGGTGAGCATGTGGCTCTATTAGTATAGGAGATACCTGAAAACATATCACACTTTTCATCATAGTGCTTTTACCAATGCATAAAATGCATGGAGAAGTCATTTCGAATGACTGGTCCTCAGTGTTGTGAGAACGATGACTGGTTAAAATTTTTGGTGGTTTCTTGTTCAGTCCATAGGCCTACATCATGTGGCAAACCGGTGAGCATGTGGCTCTATTAGTATAGGAGATACCTGAAAACATATCACACTTTTCATCATAGTGCTTTTACCAATGCATAAAATGCATGGAGAAGTCATTTCGAATGACTGGTCCTCAGTGTTGTGAGAACGATGACTGGTTAAAATTTTTGGTGGTTTCTTGTTCAGTCCATAGGCCTACATCATGTGGCAAACCGGTGAGCATGTGGCTCTATTAGTATAGGAGATACCTGAAAACATATCACACTTTTCATCATAGTGCTTTTACCAATGCATAAAATGCATGGAGAAGTCATTTCGAATGACTGGTCCTCAGTGTTGTGAGAACGATGACTGGTTAAAATTTTTGGTGGTTTCTTGTTCAGTCCATAGGCCTACATCATGTGGCAAACCGGTGAGCATGTGGCTCTATTAGTATAGGAGATACCTGAAAACATATCACACTTTTCATCATAGTGCTTTTACCAATGCATAAAATGCATGGAGAAGTCATTTCGAATGACTGGTCCTCAGTGTTGTGAGAACGATGACTGGTTAAAATTTTTGGTGGTTTCTTGTTCAGTCCATAGGCCTACATCATGTGGCAAACCGGTGAGCATGTGGCTCTATTAGTATAGGAGATACCTGAAAACATATCACACTTTTCATCATAGTGCTTTTACCAATGCATAAAATGCATGGAGAAGTCATTTCGAATGACTGGTCCTCAGTGTTGTGAGAACGATGACTGGTTAAAATTTTTGGTGGTTTCTTGTTCAGTCCATAGGCCTACATCATGTGGCAAACCGGTGAGCATGTGGCTCTATTAGTATAGGAGATACCTGAAAACATATCACACTTTTCATCATAGTGCTTTTACCAATGCATAAAATGCATGGAGAAGTCATTTCGAATGACTGGTCCTCAGTGTTGTGAGAACGATGACTGGTTAAAATTTTTGGTGGTTTCTTGTTCAGTCCATAGGCCTACATCATGTGGCAAACCGGTGAGCATGTGGCTCTATTAGTATAGGAGATACCTGAAAACATATCACACTTTTCATCATAGTGCTTTTACCAATGCATAAAATGCATGGAGAAGTCATTTCGAATGACTGGTCCTCAGTGTTGTGAGAACGATGACTGGTTAAAATTTTTGGTGGTTTCTTGTTCAGTCCATAGGCCTACATCATGTGGCAAACCGGTGAGCATGTGGCTCTATTAGTATAGGAGATACCTGAAAACATATCACACTTTTCATCATAGTGCTTTTACCAATGCATAAAATGCATGGAGAAGTCATTTCGAATGACTGGTCCTCAGTGTTGTGAGAACGATGACTGGTTAAAATTTTTGGTGGTTTCTTGTTCAGTCCATAGGCCTACATCATGTGGCAAACCGGTGAGCATGTGGCTCTATTAGTATAGGAGATACCTGAAAACATATCACACTTTTCATCATAGTGCTTTTACCAATGCATAAAATGCATGGAGAAGTCATTTCGAATGACTGGTCCTCAGTGTTGTGAGAACGATGACTGGTTAAAATTTTTGGTGGTTTCTTGTTCAGTCCATAGGCCTACATCATGTGGCAAACCGGTGAGCATGTGGCTCTATTAGTATAGGAGATACCTGAAAACATATCACACTTTTCATCATAGTGCTTTTACCAATGCATAAAATGCATGGAGAAGTCATTTCGAATGACTGGTCCTCAGTGTTGTGAGAACGATGACTGGTTAAAATTTTTGGTGGTTTCTTGTTCAGTCCATAGGCCTACATCATGTGGCAAACCGGTGAGCATGTGGCTCTATTAGTATAGGAGATACCTGAAAACATATCACACTTTTCATCATAGTGCTTTTACCAATGCATAAAATGCATGGAGAAGTCATTTCGAATGACTGGTCCTCAGTGTTGTGAGAACGATGACTGGTTAAAATTTTTGGTGGTTTCTTGTTCAGTCCATAGGCCTACATCATGTGGCAAACCGGTGAGCATGTGGCTCTATTAGTATAGGAGATACCTGAAAACATATCACACTTTTCATCATAGTGCTTTTACCAATGCATAAAATGCATGGAGAAGTCATTTCGAATGACTGGTCCTCAGTGTTGTGAGAACGATGACTGGTTAAAATTTTTGGTGGTTTCTTGTTCAGTCCATAGGCCTACATCATGTGGCAAACCGGTGAGCATGTGGCTCTATTAGTATAGGAGATACCTGAAAACATATCACACTTTTCATCATAGTGCTTTTACCAATGCATAAAATGCATGGAGAAGTCATTTCGAATGACTGGTCCTCAGTGTTGTGAGAACGATGACTGGTTAAAATTTTTGGTGGTTTCTTGTTCAGTCCATAGGCCTACATCATGTGGCAAACCGGTGAGCATGTGGCTCTATTAGTATAGGAGATACCTGAAAACATATCACACTTTTCATCATAGTGCTTTTACCAATGCATAAAATGCATGGAGAAGTCATTTCGAATGACTGGTCCTCAGTGTTGTGAGAACGATGACTGGTTAAAATTTTTGGTGGTTTCTTGTTCAGTCCATAGGCCTACATCATGTGGCAAACCGGTGAGCATGTGGCTCTATTAGTATAGGAGATACCTGAAAACATATCACACTTTTCATCATAGTGCTTTTACCAATGCATAAAATGCATGGAGAAGTCATTTCGAATGACTGGTCCTCAGTGTTGTGAGAACGATGACTGGTTAAAATTTTTGGTGGTTTCTTGTTCAGTCCATAGGCCTACATCATGTGGCAAACCGGTGAGCATGTGGCTCTATTAGTATAGGAGATACCTGAAAACATATCACACTTTTCATCATAGTGCTTTTACCAATGCATAAAATGCATGGAGAAGTCATTTCGAATGACTGGTCCTCAGTGTTGTGAGAACGATGACTGGTTAAAATTTTTGGTGGTTTCTTGTTCAGTCCATAGGCCTACATCATGTGGCAAACCGGTGAGCATGTGGCTCTATTAGTATAGGAGATACCTGAAAACATATCACACTTTTCATCATAGTGCTTTTACCAATGCATAAAATGCATGGAGAAGTCATTTCGAATGACTGGTCCTCAGTGTTGTGAGAACGATGACTGGTTAAAATTTTTGGTGGTTTCTTGTTCAGTCCATAGGCCTACATCATGTGGCAAACCGGTGAGCATGTGGCTCTATTAGTATAGGAGATACCTGAAAACATATCACACTTTTCATCATAGTGCTTTTACCAATGCATAAAATGCATGGAGAAGTCATTTCGAATGACTGGTCCTCAGTGTTGTGAGAACGATGACTGGTTAAAATTTTTGGTGGTTTCTTGTTCAGTCCATAGGCCTACATCATGTGGCAAACCGGTGAGCATGTGGCTCTATTAGTATAGGAGATACCTGAAAACATATCACACTTTTCATCATAGTGCTTTTACCAATGCATAAAATGCATGGAGAAGTCATTTCGAATGACTGGTCCTCAGTGTTGTGAGAACGATGACTGGTTAAAATTTTTGGTGGTTTCTTGTTCAGTCCATAGGCCTACATCATGTGGCAAACCGGTGAGCATGTGGCTCTATTAGTATAGGAGATACCTGAAAACATATCACACTTTTCATCATAGTGCTTTTACCAATGCATAAAATGCATGGAGAAGTCATTTCGAATGACTGGTCCTCAGTGTTGTGAGAACGATGACTGGTTAAAATTTTTGGTGGTTTCTTGTTCAGTCCATAGGCCTACATCATGTGGCAAACCGGTGAGCATGTGGCTCTATTAGTATAGGAGATACCTGAAAACATATCACACTTTTCATCATAGTGCTTTTACCAATGCATAAAATGCATGGAGAAGTCATTTCGAATGACTGGTCCTCAGTGTTGTGAGAACGATGACTGGTTAAAATTTTTGGTGGTTTCTTGTTCAGTCCATAGGCCTACATCATATGTGGCAAACCGGTGAGCATGTGGCTCTATTAGTATAGGAGATACCTGAAAACATATCACACTTTTCATCATAGTGCTTTTACCAATGCATAAAATGCATGGAGAAGTCATTTCGAATGACTGGTCCTCAGTGTTGTGAGAACGATGACTGGTTAAAATTTTTGGTGGTTTCTTGTTCAGTCCATAGGCCTACATCATGTGGCAAACCGGTGAGCATGTGGCTCTATTAGTATAGGAGATACCTGAAAACATATCACACTTTTCATCATAGTGCTTTTACCAATGCATAAAATGCATGGAGAAGTCATTTCGAATGACTGGTCCTCAGTGTTGTGAGAACGATGACTGGTTAAAATTTTTGGTGGTTTCTTGTTCAGTCCATAGGCCTACATCATGTGGCAAACCGGTGAGCATGTGGCTCTATTAGTATAGGAGATACCTGAAAACATATCACACTTTTCATCATAGTGCTTTTACCAATGCATAAAATGCATGGAGAAGTCATTTCGAATGACTGGTCCTCAGTGTTGTGAGAACGATGACTGGTTAAAATTTTTGGTGGTTTCTTGTTCAGTCCATAGGCCTACATCATGTGGCAAACCGGTGAGCATGTGGCTCTATTAGTATAGGAGATACCTGAAAACATATCACACTTTTCATCATAGTGCTTTTACCAATGCATAAAATGCATGGAGAAGTCATTTCGAATGACTGGTCCTCAGTGTTGTGAGAACGATGACTGGTTAAAATTTTTGGTGGTTTCTTGTTCAGTCCATAGGCCTACATCATGTGGCAAACCGGTGAGCATGTGGCTCTATTAGTATAGGAGATACCTGAAAACATATCACACTTTTCATCATAGTGCTTTTACCAATGCATAAAATGCATGGAGAAGTCATTTCGAATGACTGGTCCTCAGTGTTGTGAGAACGATGACTGGTTAAAATTTTTGGTGGTTTCTTGTTCAGTCCATAGGCCTACATCATGTGGCAAACCGGTGAGCATGTGGCTCTATTAGTATAGGAGATACCTGAAAACATATCACACTTTTCATCATAGTGCTTTTACCAATGCATAAAATGCATGGAGAAGTCATTTCGAATGACTGGTCCTCAGTGTTGTGAGAACGATGACTGGTTAAAATTTTTGGTGGTTTCTTGTTCAGTCCATAGGCCTACATCATGTGGCAAACCGGTGAGCATGTGGCTCTATTAGTATAGGAGATACCTGAAAACATATCACACTTTTCATCATAGTGCTTTTACCAATGCATAAAATGCATGGAGAAGTCATTTCGAATGACTGGTCCTCAGTGTTGTGAGAACGATGACTGGTTAAAATTTTTGGTGGTTTCTTGTTCAGTCCATAGGCCTACATCATGTGGCAAACCGGTGAGCATGTGGCTCTATTAGTATAGGAGATACCTGAAAACATATCACACTTTTCATCATAGTGCTTTTACCAATGCATAAAATGCATGGAGAAGTCATTTCGAATGACTGGTCCTCAGTGTTGTGAGAACGATGACTGGTTAAAATTTTTGGTGGTTTCTTGTTCAGTCCATAGGCCTACATCATGTGGCAAACCGGTGAGCATGTGGCTCTATTAGTATAGGAGATACCTGAAAACATATCACACTTTTCATCATAGTGCTTTTACCAATGCATAAAATGCATGGAGAAGTCATTTCGAATGACTGGTCCTCAGTGTTGTGAGAACGATGACTGGTTAAAATTTTTGGTGGTTTCTTGTTCAGTCCATAGGCCTACATCATGTGGCAAACCGGTGAGCATGTGGCTCTATTAGTATAGGAGATACCTGAAAACATATCACACTTTTCATCATAGTGCTTTTACCAATGCATAAAATGCATGGAGAAGTCATTTCGAATGACTGGTCCTCAGTGTTGTGAGAACGATGACTGGTTAAAATTTTTGGTGGTTTCTTGTTCAGTCCATAGGCCTACATCATGTGGCAAACCGGTGAGCATGTGGCTCTATTAGTATAGGAGATACCTGAAAACATATCACACTTTTCATCATAGTGCTTTTACCAATGCATAAAATGCATGGAGAAGTCATTTCGAATGACTGGTCCTCAGTGTTGTGAGAACGATGACTGGTTAAAATTTTTGGTGGTTTCTTGTTCAGTCCATAGGCCTACATCATGTGGCAAACCGGTGAGCATGTGGCTCTATTAGTATAGGAGATACCTGAAAACATATCACACTTTTCATCATAGTGCTTTTACCAATGCATAAAATGCATGGAGAAGTCATTTCGAATGACTGGTCCTCAGTGTTGTGAGAACGATGACTGGTTAAAATTTTTGGTGGTTTCTTGTTCAGTCCATAGGCCTACATCATGTGGCAAACCGGTGAGCATGTGGCTCTATTAGTATAGGAGATACCTGAAAACATATCACACTTTTCATCATAGTGCTTTTACCAATGCATAAAATGCATGGAGAAGTCATTTCGAATGACTGGTCCTCAGTGTTGTGAGAACGATGACTGGTTAAAATTTTTGGTGGTTTCTTGTTCAGTCCATAGGCCTACATCATGTGGCAAACCGGTGAGCATGTGGCTCTATTAGTATAGGAGATACCTGAAAACATATCACACTTTTCATCATAGTGCTTTTACCAATGCATAAAATGCATGGAGAAGTCATTTCGAATGACTGGTCCTCAGTGTTGTGAGAACGATGACTGGTTAAAATTTTTGGTGGTTTCTTGTTCAGTCCATAGGCCTACATCATGTGGCAAACCGGTGAGCATGTGGCTCTATTAGTATAGGAGATACCTGAAAACATATCACACTTTTCATCATAGTGCTTTTACCAATGCATAAAATGCATGGAGAAGTCATTTCGAATGACTGGTCCTCAGTGTTGTGAGAACGATGACTGGTTAAAATTTTTGGTGGTTTCTTGTTCAGTCCATAGGCCTACATCATGTGGCAAACCGGTGAGCATGTGGCTCTATTAGTATAGGAGATACCTGAAAACATATCACACTTTTCATCATAGTGCTTTTACCAATGCATAAAATGCATGGAGAAGTCATTTCGAATGACTGGTCCTCAGTGTTGTGAGAACGATGACTGGTTAAAATTTTTGGTGGTTTCTTGTTCAGTCCATAGGCCTACATCATGTGGCAAACCGGTGAGCATGTGGCTCTATTAGTATAGGAGATACCTGAAAACATATCACACTTTTCATCATAGTGCTTTTACCAATGCATAAAATGCATGGAGAAGTCATTTCGAATGACTGGTCCTCAGTGTTGTGAGAACGATGACTGGTTAAAATTTTTGGTGGTTTCTTGTTCAGTCCATAGGCCTACATCATGTGGCAAACCGGTGAGCATGTGGCTCTATTAGTATAGGAGATACCTGAAAACATATCACACTTTTCATCATAGTGCTTTTACCAATGCATAAAATGCATGGAGAAGTCATTTCGAATGACTGGTCCTCAGTGTTGTGAGAACGATGACTGGTTAAAATTTTTGGTGGTTTCTTGTTCAGTCCATAGGCCTACATCATGTGGCAAACCGGTGAGCATGTGGCTCTATTAGTATAGGAGATACCTGAAAACATATCACACTTTTCATCATAGTGCTTTTACCAATGCATAAAATGCATGGAGAAGTCATTTCGAATGACTGGTCCTCAGTGTTGTGAGAACGATGACTGGTTAAAATTTTTGGTGGTTTCTTGTTCAGTCCATAGGCCTACATCATGTGGCAAACCGGTGAGCATGTGGCTCTATTAGTATAGGAGATACCTGAAAACATATCACACTTTTCATCATAGTGCTTTTACCAATGCATAAAATGCATGGAGAAGTCATTTCGAATGACTGGTCCTCAGTGTTGTGAGAACGATGACTGGTTAAAATTTTTGGTGGTTTCTTGTTCAGTCCATAGGCCTACATCATGTGGCAAACCGGTGAGCATGTGGCTCTATTAGTATAGGAGATACCTGAAAACATATCACACTTTTCATCATAGTGCTTTTACCAATGCATAAAATGCATGGAGAAGTCATTTCGAATGACTGGTCCTCAGTGTTGTGAGAACGATGACTGGTTAAAATTTTTGGTGGTTTCTTGTTCAGTCCATAGGCCTACATCATGTGGCAAACCGGTGAGCATGTGGCTCTATTAGTATAGGAGATACCTGAAAACATATCACACTTTTCATCATAGTGCTTTTACCAATGCATAAAATGCATGGAGAAGTCATTTCGAATGACTGGTCCTCAGTGTTGTGAGAACGATGACTGGTTAAAATTTTTGGTGGTTTCTTGTTCAGTCCATAGGCCTACATCATGTGGCAAACCGGTGAGCATGTGGCTCTATTAGTATAGGAGATACCTGAAAACATATCACACTTTTCATCATAGTGCTTTTACCAATGCATAAAATGCATGGAGAAGTCATTTCGAATGACTGGTCCTCAGTGTTGTGAGAACGATGACTGGTTAAAATTTTTGGTGGTTTCTTGTTCAGTCCATAGGCCTACATCATGTGGCAAACCGGTGAGCATGTGGCTCTATTAGTATAGGAGATACCTGAAAACATATCACACTTTTCATCATAGTGCTTTTACCAATGCATAAAATGCATGGAGAAGTCATTTCGAATGACTGGTCCTCAGTGTTGTGAGAACGATGACTGGTTAAAATTTTTGGTGGTTTCTTGTTCAGTCCATAGGCCTACATCATGTGGCAAACCGGTGAGCATGTGGCTCTATTAGTATAGGAGATACCTGAAAACATATCACACTTTTCATCATAGTGCTTTTACCAATGCATAAAATGCATGGAGAAGTCATTTCGAATGACTGGTCCTCAGTGTTGTGAGAACGATGACTGGTTAAAATTTTTGGTGGTTTCTTGTTCAGTCCATAGGCCTACATCATGTGGCAAACCGGTGAGCATGTGGCTCTATTAGTATAGGAGATACCTGAAAACATATCACACTTTTCATCATAGTGCTTTTACCAATGCATAAAATGCATGGAGAAGTCATTTCGAATGACTGGTCCTCAGTGTTGTGAGAACGATGACTGGTTAAAATTTTTGGTGGTTTCTTGTTCAGTCCATAGGCCTACATCATGTGGCAAACCGGTGAGCATGTGGCTCTATTAGTATAGGAGATACCTGAAAACATATCACACTTTTCATCATAGTGCTTTTACCAATGCATAAAATGCATGGAGAAGTCATTTCGAATGACTGGTCCTCAGTGTTGTGAGAACGATGACTGGTTAAAATTTTTGGTGGTTTCTTGTTCAGTCCATAGGCCTACATCATGTGGCAAACCGGTGAGCATGTGGCTCTATTAGTATAGGAGATACCTGAAAACATATCACACTTTTCATCATAGTGCTTTTACCAATGCATAAAATGCATGGAGAAGTCATTTCGAATGACTGGTCCTCAGTGTTGTGAGAACGATGACTGGTTAAAATTTTTGGTGGTTTCTTGTTCAGTCCATAGGCCTACATCATGTGGCAAACCGGTGAGCATGTGGCTCTATTAGTATAGGAGATACCTGAAAACATATCACACTTTTCATCATAGTGCTTTTACCAATGCATAAAATGCATGGAGAAGTCATTTCGAATGACTGGTCCTCAGTGTTGTGAGAACGATGACTGGTTAAAATTTTTGGTGGTTTCTTGTTCAGTCCATAGGCCTACATCATGTGGCAAACCGGTGAGCATGTGGCTCTATTAGTATAGGAGATACCTGAAAACATATCACACTTTTCATCATAGTGCTTTTACCAATGCATAAAATGCATGGAGAAGTCATTTCGAATGACTGGTCCTCAGTGTTGTGAGAACGATGACTGGTTAAAATTTTTGGTGGTTTCTTGTTCAGTCCATAGGCCTACATCATGTGGCAAACCGGTGAGCATGTGGCTCTATTAGTATAGGAGATACCTGAAAACATATCACACTTTTCATCATAGTGCTTTTACCAATGCATAAAATGCATGGAGAAGTCATTTCGAATGACTGGTCCTCAGTGTTGTGAGAACGATGACTGGTTAAAATTTTTGGTGGTTTCTTGTTCAGTCCATAGGCCTACATCATGTGGCAAACCGGTGAGCATGTGGCTCTATTAGTATAGGAGATACCTGAAAACATATCACACTTTTCATCATAGTGCTTTTACCAATGCATAAAATGCATGGAGAAGTCATTTCGAATGACTGGTCCTCAGTGTTGTGAGAACGATGACTGGTTAAAATTTTTGGTGGTTTCTTGTTCAGTCCATAGGCCTACATCATGTGGCAAACCGGTGAGCATGTGGCTCTATTAGTATAGGAGATACCTGAAAACATATCACACTTTTCATCATAGTGCTTTTACCAATGCATAAAATGCATGGAGAAGTCATTTCGAATGACTGGTCCTCAGTGTTGTGAGAACGATGACTGGTTAAAATTTTTGGTGGTTTCTTGTTCAGTCCATAGGCCTACATCATGTGGCAAACCGGTGAGCATGTGGCTCTATTAGTATAGGAGATACCTGAAAACATATCACACTTTTCATCATAGTGCTTTTACCAATGCATAAAATGCATGGAGAAGTCATTTCGAATGACTGGTCCTCAGTGTTGTGAGAACGATGACTGGTTAAAATTTTTGGTGGTTTCTTGTTCAGTCCATAGGCCTACATCATGTGGCAAACCGGTGAGCATGTGGCTCTATTAGTATAGGAGATACCTGAAAACATATCACACTTTTCATCATAGTGCTTTTACCAATGCATAAAATGCATGGAGAAGTCATTTCGAATGACTGGTCCTCAGTGTTGTGAGAACGATGACTGGTTAAAATTTTTGGTGGTTTCTTGTTCAGTCCATAGGCCTACATCATGTGGCAAACCGGTGAGCATGTGGCTCTATTAGTATAGGAGATACCTGAAAACATATCACACTTTTCATCATAGTGCTTTTACCAATGCATAAAATGCATGGAGAAGTCATTTCGAATGACTGGTCCTCAGTGTTGTGAGAACGATGACTGGTTAAAATTTTTGGTGGTTTCTTGTTCAGTCCATAGGCCTACATCATGTGGCAAACCGGTGAGCATGTGGCTCTATTAGTATAGGAGATACCTGAAAACATATCACACTTTTCATCATAGTGCTTTTACCAATGCATAAAATGCATGGAGAAGTCATTTCGAATGACTGGTCCTCAGTGTTGTGAGAACGATGACTGGTTAAAATTTTTGGTGGTTTCTTGTTCAGTCCATAGGCCTACATCATGTGGCAAACCGGTGAGCATGTGGCTCTATTAGTATAGGAGATACCTGAAAACATATCACACTTTTCATCATAGTGCTTTTACCAATGCATAAAATGCATGGAGAAGTCATTTCGAATGACTGGTCCTCAGTGTTGTGAGAACGATGACTGGTTAAAATTTTTGGTGGTTTCTTGTTCAGTCCATAGGCCTACATCATGTGGCAAACCGGTGAGCATGTGGCTCTATTAGTATAGGAGATACCTGAAAACATATCACACTTTTCATCATAGTGCTTTTACCAATGCATAAAATGCATGGAGAAGTCATTTCGAATGACTGGTCCTCAGTGTTGTGAGAACGATGACTGGTTAAAATTTTTGGTGGTTTCTTGTTCAGTCCATAGGCCTACATCATGTGGCAAACCGGTGAGCATGTGGCTCTATTAGTATAGGAGATACCTGAAAACATATCACACTTTTCATCATAGTGCTTTTACCAATGCATAAAATGCATGGAGAAGTCATTTCGAATGACTGGTCCTCAGTGTTGTGAGAACGATGACTGGTTAAAATTTTTGGTGGTTTCTTGTTCAGTCCATAGGCCTACATCATGTGGCAAACCGGTGAGCATGTGGCTCTATTAGTATAGGAGATACCTGAAAACATATCACACTTTTCATCATAGTGCTTTTACCAATGCATAAAATGCATGGAGAAGTCATTTCGAATGACTGGTCCTCAGTGTTGTGAGAACGATGACTGGTTAAAATTTTTGGTGGTTTCTTGTTCAGTCCATAGGCCTACATCATGTGGCAAACCGGTGAGCATGTGGCTCTATTAGTATAGGAGATACCTGAAAACATATCACACTTTTCATCATAGTGCTTTTACCAATGCATAAAATGCATGGAGAAGTCATTTCGAATGACTGGTCCTCAGTGTTGTGAGAACGATGACTGGTTAAAATTTTTGGTGGTTTCTTGTTCAGTCCATAGGCCTACATCATGTGGCAAACCGGTGAGCATGTGGCTCTATTAGTATAGGAGATACCTGAAAACATATCACACTTTTCATCATAGTGCTTTTACCAATGCATAAAATGCATGGAGAAGTCATTTCGAATGACTGGTCCTCAGTGTTGTGAGAACGATGACTGGTTAAAATTTTTGGTGGTTTCTTGTTCAGTCCATAGGCCTACATCATGTGGCAAACCGGTGAGCATGTGGCTCTATTAGTATAGGAGATACCTGAAAACATATCACACTTTTCATCATAGTGCTTTTACCAATGCATAAAATGCATGGAGAAGTCATTTCGAATGACTGGTCCTCAGTGTTGTGAGAACGATGACTGGTTAAAATTTTTGGTGGTTTCTTGTTCAGTCCATAGGCCTACATCATGTGGCAAACCGGTGAGCATGTGGCTCTATTAGTATAGGAGATACCTGAAAACATATCACACTTTTCATCATAGTGCTTTTACCAATGCATAAAATGCATGGAGAAGTCATTTCGAATGACTGGTCCTCAGTGTTGTGAGAACGATGACTGGTTAAAATTTTTGGTGGTTTCTTGTTCAGTCCATAGGCCTACATCATGTGGCAAACCGGTGAGCATGTGGCTCTATTAGTATAGGAGATACCTGAAAACATATCACACTTTTCATCATAGTGCTTTTACCAATGCATAAAATGCATGGAGAAGTCATTTCGAATGACTGGTCCTCAGTGTTGTGAGAACGATGACTGGTTAAAATTTTTGGTGGTTTCTTGTTCAGTCCATAGGCCTACATCATGTGGCAAACCGGTGAGCATGTGGCTCTATTAGTATAGGAGATACCTGAAAACATATCACACTTTTCATCATAGTGCTTTTACCAATGCATAAAATGCATGGAGAAGTCATTTCGAATGACTGGTCCTCAGTGTTGTGAGAACGATGACTGGTTAAAATTTTTGGTGGTTTCTTGTTCAGTCCATAGGCCTACATCATGTGGCAAACCGGTGAGCATGTGGCTCTATTAGTATAGGAGATACCTGAAAACATATCACACTTTTCATCATAGTGCTTTTACCAATGCATAAAATGCATGGAGAAGTCATTTCGAATGACTGGTCCTCAGTGTTGTGAGAACGATGACTGGTTAAAATTTTTGGTGGTTTCTTGTTCAGTCCATAGGCCTACATCATGTGGCAAACCGGTGAGCATGTGGCTCTATTAGTATAGGAGATACCTGAAAACATATCACACTTTTCATCATAGTGCTTTTACCAATGCATAAAATGCATGGAGAAGTCATTTCGAATGACTGGTCCTCAGTGTTGTGAGAACGATGACTGGTTAAAATTTTTGGTGGTTTCTTGTTCAGTCCATAGGCCTACATCATGTGGCAAACCGGTGAGCATGTGGCTCTATTAGTATAGGAGATACCTGAAAACATATCACACTTTTCATCATAGTGCTTTTACCAATGCATAAAATGCATGGAGAAGTCATTTCGAATGACTGGTCCTCAGTGTTGTGAGAACGATGACTGGTTAAAATTTTTGGTGGTTTCTTGTTCAGTCCATAGGCCTACATCATGTGGCAAACCGGTGAGCATGTGGCTCTATTAGTATAGGAGATACCTGAAAACATATCACACTTTTCATCATAGTGCTTTTACCAATGCATAAAATGCATGGAGAAGTCATTTCGAATGACTGGTCCTCAGTGTTGTGAGAACGATGACTGGTTAAAATTTTTGGTGGTTTCTTGTTCAGTCCATAGGCCTACATCATGTGGCAAACCGGTGAGCATGTGGCTCTATTAGTATAGGAGATACCTGAAAACATATCACACTTTTCATCATAGTGCTTTTACCAATGCATAAAATGCATGGAGAAGTCATTTCGAATGACTGGTCCTCAGTGTTGTGAGAACGATGACTGGTTAAAATTTTTGGTGGTTTCTTGTTCAGTCCATAGGCCTACATCATGTGGCAAACCGGTGAGCATGTGGCTCTATTAGTATAGGAGATACCTGAAAACATATCACACTTTTCATCATAGTGCTTTTACCAATGCATAAAATGCATGGAGAAGTCATTTCGAATGACTGGTCCTCAGTGTTGTGAGAACGATGACTGGTTAAAATTTTTGGTGGTTTCTTGTTCAGTCCATAGGCCTACATCATGTGGCAAACCGGTGAGCATGTGGCTCTATTAGTATAGGAGATACCTGAAAACATATCACACTTTTCATCATAGTGCTTTTACCAATGCATAAAATGCATGGAGAAGTCATTTCGAATGACTGGTCCTCAGTGTTGTGAGAACGATGACTGGTTAAAATTTTTGGTGGTTTCTTGTTCAGTCCATAGGCCTACATCATGTGGCAAACCGGTGAGCATGTGGCTCTATTAGTATAGGAGATACCTGAAAACATATCACACTTTTCATCATAGTGCTTTTACCAATGCATAAAATGCATGGAGAAGTCATTTCGAATGACTGGTCCTCAGTGTTGTGAGAACGATGACTGGTTAAAATTTTTGGTGGTTTCTTGTTCAGTCCATAGGCCTACATCATGTGGCAAACCGGTGAGCATGTGGCTCTATTAGTATAGGAGATACCTGAAAACATATCACACTTTTCATCATAGTGCTTTTACCAATGCATAAAATGCATGGAGAAGTCATTTCGAATGACTGGTCCTCAGTGTTGTGAGAACGATGACTGGTTAAAATTTTTGGTGGTTTCTTGTTCAGTCCATAGGCCTACATCATGTGGCAAACCGGTGAGCATGTGGCTCTATTAGTATAGGAGATACCTGAAAACATATCACACTTTTCATCATAGTGCTTTTACCAATGCATAAAATGCATGGAGAAGTCATTTCGAATGACTGGTCCTCAGTGTTGTGAGAACGATGACTGGTTAAAATTTTTGGTGGTTTCTTGTTCAGTCCATAGGCCTACATCATGTGGCAAACCGGTGAGCATGTGGCTCTATTAGTATAGGAGATACCTGAAAACATATCACACTTTTCATCATAGTGCTTTTACCAATGCATAAAATGCATGGAGAAGTCATTTCGAATGACTGGTCCTCAGTGTTGTGAGAACGATGACTGGTTAAAATTTTTGGTGGTTTCTTGTTCAGTCCATAGGCCTACATCATGTGGCAAACCGGTGAGCATGTGGCTCTATTAGTATAGGAGATACCTGAAAACATATCACACTTTTCATCATAGTGCTTTTACCAATGCATAAAATGCATGGAGAAGTCATTTCGAATGACTGGTCCTCAGTGTTGTGAGAACGATGACTGGTTAAAATTTTTGGTGGTTTCTTGTTCAGTCCATAGGCCTACATCATGTGGCAAACCGGTGAGCATGTGGCTCTATTAGTATAGGAGATACCTGAAAACATATCACACTTTTCAT
Source organism: Ranitomeya imitator (assembly GCF_032444005.1). NCBI lineage: Eukaryota > Metazoa > Chordata > Amphibia > Anura > Dendrobatidae > Ranitomeya > Ranitomeya imitator. Next base: position 268,120 of record NW_027194809.1, on the reverse strand, counting down.
CATAGTGCTTTTACCAATGCATAAAATGCATGGAGAAGTCATTTCGAATGACTGGTCCTCAGTGTTGTGAGAACGATGACTGGTTAAAATTTTTGGTGGTTTCTTGTTCAGTCCATAGGCCTACATCATGTGGCAAACCGGTGAGCATGTGGCTCTATTAGTATAGGAGATACCTGAAAACATATCACACTTTTCATCATAGTGCTTTTACCAATGCATAAAATGCATGGAGAAGTCATTTCGAATGACTGGTCCTCAGTGTTGTGAGAACGATGACTGGTTAAAATTTTTGGTGGTTTCTTGTTCAGTCCATAGGCCTACATCATGTGGCAAACCGGTGAGCATGTGGCTCTATTAGTATAGGAGATACCTGAAAACATATCACACTTTTCATCATAGTGCTTTTACCAATGCATAAAATGCATGGAGAAGTCATTTCGAATGACTGGTCCTCAGTGTTGTGAGAACGATGACTGGTTAAAATTTTTGGTGGTTTCTTGTTCAGTCCATAGGCCTACATCATGTGGCAAACCGGTGAGCATGTGGCTCTATTAGTATAGGAGATACCTGAAAACATATCACACTTTTCATCATAGTGCTTTTACCAATGCATAAAATGCATGGAGAAGTCATTTCGAATGACTGGTCCTCAGTGTTGTGAGAACGATGACTGGTTAAAATTTTTGGTGGTTTCTTGTTCAGTCCATAGGCCTACATCATGTGGCAAACCGGTGAGCATGTGGCTCTATTAGTATAGGAGATACCTGAAAACATATCACACTTTTCATCATAGTGCTTTTACCAATGCATAAAATGCATGGAGAAGTCATTTCGAATGACTGGTCCTCAGTGTTGTGAGAACGATGACTGGTTAAAATTTTTGGTGGTTTCTTGTTCAGTCCATAGGCCTACATCATGTGGCAAACCGGTGAGCATGTGGCTCTATTAGTATAGGAGATACCTGAAAACATATCACACTTTTCATCATAGTGCTTTTACCAATGCATAAAATGCATGGAGAAGTCATTTCGAATGACTGGTCCTCAGTGTTGTGAGAACGATGACTGGTTAAAATTTTTGGTGGTTTCTTGTTCAGTCCATAGGCCTACATCATGTGGCAAACCGGTGAGCATGTGGCTCTATTAGTATAGGAGATACCTGAAAACATATCACACTTTTCATCATAGTGCTTTTACCAATGCATAAAATGCATGGAGAAGTCATTTCGAATGACTGGTCCTCAGTGTTGTGAGAACGATGACTGGTTAAAATTTTTGGTGGTTTCTTGTTCAGTCCATAGGCCTACATCATGTGGCAAACCGGTGAGCATGTGGCTCTATTAGTATAGGAGATACCTGAAAACATATCACACTTTTCATCATAGTGCTTTTACCAATGCATAAAATGCATGGAGAAGTCATTTCGAATGACTGGTCCTCAGTGTTGTGAGAACGATGACTGGTTAAAATTTTTGGTGGTTTCTTGTTCAGTCCATAGGCCTACATCATGTGGCAAACCGGTGAGCATGTGGCTCTATTAGTATAGGAGATACCTGAAAACATATCACACTTTTCATCATAGTGCTTTTACCAATGCATAAAATGCATGGAGAAGTCATTTCGAATGACTGGTCCTCAGTGTTGTGAGAACGATGACTGGTTAAAATTTTTGGTGGTTTCTTGTTCAGTCCATAGGCCTACATCATGTGGCAAACGCGTGTGAGCATGTGGCTCTATTAGTATAGGAGATACCTGAAAACATATCACACTTTTCATCATAGTGCTTTTACCAATGCATAAAATGCATGGAGAAGTCATTTCGAATGACTGGTCCTCAGTGTTGTGAGAACGATGACTGGTTAAAATTTTTGGTGGTTTCTTGTTCAGTCCATAGGCCTACATCATGTGGCAAACCGGTGAGCATGTGGCTCTATTAGTATAGGAGATACCTGAAAACATATCACACTTTTCATCATAGTGCTTTTACCAATGCATAAAATGCATGGAGAAGTCATTTCGAATGACTGGTCCTCAGTGTTGTGAGAACGATGACTGGTTAAAATTTTTGGTGGTTTCTTGTTCAGTCCATAGGCCTACATCATGTGGCAAACCGGTGAGCATGTGGCTCTATTAGTATAGGAGATACCTGAAAACATATCACACTTTTCATCATAGTGCTTTTACCAATGCATAAAATGCATGGAGAAGTCATTTCGAATGACTGGTCCTCAGTGTTGTGAGAACGATGACTGGTTAAAATTTTTGGTGGTTTCTTGTTCAGTCCATAGGCCTACATCATGTGGCAAACCGGTGAGCATGTGGCTCTATTAGTATAGGAGATACCTGAAAACATATCACACTTTTCATCATAGTGCTTTTACCAATGCATAAAATGCATGGAGAAGTCATTTCGAATGACTGGTCCTCAGTGTTGTGAGAACGATGACTGGTTAAAATTTTTGGTGGTTTCTTGTTCAGTCCATAGGCCTACATCATGTGGCAAACCGGTGAGCATGTGGCTCTATTAGTATAGGAGATACCTGAAAACATATCACACTTTTCATCATAGTGCTTTTACCAATGCATAAAATGCATGGAGAAGTCATTTCGAATGACTGGTCCTCAGTGTTGTGAGAACGATGACTGGTTAAAATTTTTGGTGGTTTCTTGTTCAGTCCATAGGCCTACATCATGTGGCAAACCGGTGAGCATGTGGCTCTATTAGTATAGGAGATACCTGAAAACATATCACACTTTTCATCATAGTGCTTTTACCAATGCATAAAATGCATGGAGAAGTCATTTCGAATGACTGGTCCTCAGTGTTGTGAGAACGATGACTGGTTAAAATTTTTGGTGGTTTCTTGTTCAGTCCATAGGCCTACATCATGTGGCAAACCGGTGAGCATGTGGCTCTATTAGTATAGGAGATACCTGAAAACATATCACACTTTTCATCATAGTGCTTTTACCAATGCATAAAATGCATGGAGAAGTCATTTCGAATGACTGGTCCTCAGTGTTGTGAGAACGATGACTGGTTAAAATTTTTGGTGGTTTCTTGTTCAGTCCATAGGCCTACATCATGTGGCAAACCGGTGAGCATGTGGCTCTATTAGTATAGGAGATACCTGAAAACATATCACACTTTTCATCATAGTGCTTTTACCAATGCATAAAATGCATGGAGAAGTCATTTCGAATGACTGGTCCTCAGTGTTGTGAGAACGATGACTGGTTAAAATTTTTGGTGGTTTCTTGTTCAGTCCATAGGCCTACATCATGTGGCAAACCGGTGAGCATGTGGCTCTATTAGTATAGGAGATACCTGAAAACATATCACACTTTTCATCATAGTGCTTTTACCAATGCATAAAATGCATGGAGAAGTCATTTCGAATGACTGGTCCTCAGTGTTGTGAGAACGATGACTGGTTAAAATTTTTGGTGGTTTCTTGTTCAGTCCATAGGCCTACATCATGTGGCAAACCGGTGAGCATGTGGCTCTATTAGTATAGGAGATACCTGAAAACATATCACACTTTTCATCATAGTGCTTTTACCAATGCATAAAATGCATGGAGAAGTCATTTCGAATGACTGGTCCTCAGTGTTGTGAGAACGATGACTGGTTAAAATTTTTGGTGGTTTCTTGTTCAGTCCATAGGCCTACATCATGTGGCAAACCGGTGAGCATGTGGCTCTATTAGTATAGGAGATACCTGAAAACATATCACACTTTTCATCATAGTGCTTTTACCAATGCATAAAATGCATGGAGAAGTCATTTCGAATGACTGGTCCTCAGTGTTGTGAGAACGATGACTGGTTAAAATTTTTGGTGGTTTCTTGTTCAGTCCATAGGCCTACATCATGTGGCAAACCGGTGAGCATGTGGCTCTATTAGTATAGGAGATACCTGAAAACATATCACACTTTTCATCATAGTGCTTTTACCAATGCATAAAATGCATGGAGAAGTCATTTCGAATGACTGGTCCTCAGTGTTGTGAGAACGATGACTGGTTAAAATTTTTGGTGGTTTCTTGTTCAGTCCATAGGCCTACATCATGTGGCAAACCGGTGAGCATGTGGCTCTATTAGTATAGGAGATACCTGAAAACATATCACACTTTTCATCATAGTGCTTTTACCAATGCATAAAATGCATGGAGAAGTCATTTCGAATGACTGGTCCTCAGTGTTGTGAGAACGATGACTGGTTAAAATTTTTGGTGGTTTCTTGTTCAGTCCATAGGCCTACATCATGTGGCAAACCGGTGAGCATGTGGCTCTATTAGTATAGGAGATACCTGAAAACATATCACACTTTTCATCATAGTGCTTTTACCAATGCATAAAATGCATGGAGAAGTCATTTCGAATGACTGGTCCTCAGTGTTGTGAGAACGATGACTGGTTAAAATTTTTGGTGGTTTCTTGTTCAGTCCATAGGCCTACATCATGTGGCAAACCGGTGAGCATGTGGCTCTATTAGTATAGGAGATACCTGAAAACATATCACACTTTTCATCATAGTGCTTTTACCAATGCATAAAATGCATGGAGAAGTCATTTCGAATGACTGGTCCTCAGTGTTGTGAGAACGATGACTGGTTAAAATTTTTGGTGGTTTCTTGTTCAGTCCATAGGCCTACATCATGTGGCAAACCGGTGAGCATGTGGCTCTATTAGTATAGGAGATACCTGAAAACATATCACACTTTTCATCATAGTGCTTTTACCAATGCATAAAATGCATGGAGAAGTCATTTCGAATGACTGGTCCTCAGTGTTGTGAGAACGATGACTGGTTAAAATTTTTGGTGGTTTCTTGTTCAGTCCATAGGCCTACATCATGTGGCAAACCGGTGAGCATGTGGCTCTATTAGTATAGGAGATACCTGAAAACATATCACACTTTTCATCATAGTGCTTTTACCAATGCATAAAATGCATGGAGAAGTCATTTCGAATGACTGGTCCTCAGTGTTGTGAGAACGATGACTGGTTAAAATTTTTGGTGGTTTCTTGTTCAGTCCATAGGCCTACATCATGTGGCAAACCGGTGAGCATGTGGCTCTATTAGTATAGGAGATACCTGAAAACATATCACACTTTTCATCATAGTGCTTTTACCAATGCATAAAATGCATGGAGAAGTCATTTCGAATGACTGGTCCTCAGTGTTGTGAGAACGATGACTGGTTAAAATTTTTGGTGGTTTCTTGTTCAGTCCATAGGCCTACATCATGTGGCAAACCGGTGAGCATGTGGCTCTATTAGTATAGGAGATACCTGAAAATGTGCTAGTATTCGGAGCTACTGAATTTTACCAATGCATAAAATGCATGGAGAAGTCATTTCGAATGACTGGTCCTCAGTGTTGTGAGAACGATGACTGGTTAAAATTTTTGGTGGTTTCTTGTTCAGTCCATAGGCCTACATCATGTGGCAAACCGGTGAGCATGTGGCTCTATTAGTATAGGAGATACCTGAAAACATATCACACTTTTCATCATAGTGCTTTTACCAATGCATAAAATGCATGGAGAAGTCATTTCGAATGACTGGTCCTCAGTGTTGTGAGAACGATGACTGGTTAAAATTTTTGGTGGTTTCTTGTTCAGTCCATAGGCCTACATCATGTGGCAAACCGGTGAGCATGTGGCTCTATTAGTATAGGAGATACCTGAAAACATATCACACTTTTCATCATAGTGCTTTTACCAATGCATAAAATGCATGGAGAAGTCATTTCGAATGACTGGTCCTCAGTGTTGTGAGAACGATGACTGGTTAAAATTTTTGGTGGTTTCTTGTTCAGTCCATAGGCCTACATCATGTGGCAAACCGGTGAGCATGTGGCTCTATTAGTATAGGAGATACCTGAAAACATATCACACTTTTCATCATAGTGCTTTTACCAATGCATAAAATGCATGGAGAAGTCATTTCGAATGACTGGTCCTCAGTGTTGTGAGAACGATGACTGGTTAAAATTTTTGGTGGTTTCTTGTTCAGTCCATAGGCCTACATCATGTGGCAAACCGGTGAGCATGTGGCTCTATTAGTATAGGAGATACCTGAAAACATATCACACTTTTCATCATAGTGCTTTTACCAATGCATAAAATGCATGGAGAAGTCATTTCGAATGACTGGTCCTCAGTGTTGTGAGAACGATGACTGGTTAAAATTTTTGGTGGTTTCTTGTCTTCAGTCCATAGGCCTACATCATGTGGCAAACCTGGTGAGCATGTGGCTCTATTAGTATAGGAGATACCTGAAAACATATCACACTTTTCATCATAGTGCTTTTACCAATGCATAAAATGCATGGAGAAGTCATTTCGAATGACTGGTCCTCAGTGTTGTGAGAACGATGACTGGTTAAAATTTTTGGTGGTTTCTTGTTCAGTCCATAGGCCTACATCATGTGGCAAACCGGTGAGCATGTGGCTCTATTAGTATAGGAGATACCTGAAAACATATCACACTTTTCATCATAGTGCTTTTACCAATGCATAAAATGCATGGAGAAGTCATTTCGAATGACTGGTCCTCAGTGTTGTGAGAACGATGACTGGTTAAAATTTTTGGTGGTTTCTTGTTCAGTCCATAGGCCTACATCATGTGGCAAACCGGTGAGCATGTGGCTCTATTAGTATAGGAGATACCTGAAAACATATCACACTTTTCATCATAGTGCTTTTACCAATGCATAAAATGCATGGAGAAGTCATTTCGAATGACTGGTCCTCAGTGTTGTGAGAACGATGACTGGTTAAAATTTTTGGTGGTTTCTTGTTCAGTCCATAGGCCTGCATCATGTGGCAAACCGGTGAGCATGTGGCTCTATTAGTATAGGAGATACCTGAAAACATATCACACTTTTCATCATAGAGCTTTTACCAATGCATAAAATGCATGGAGAAGTCATTTCGAATGACTGGTCCTCAGTGTTGTGAGAACGATGACTGGTTAAAATTTTGGTGGTTTCTTGTTCAGTCCATGGGCCTACATCATGTGGCAAACCGGTGAGCATGTGGCTCTATTAGTATAGGAGATACCTGAAAACATATCACACTTTTCATCATAGTGCTTTTACTAATGCATAAAATGCATGGAGAAGTCATTTCGAATGACTGGTCCTCAGTGTTGTGAGAACGATGACTGGTTAAAATTTTTGGTGGTTTCTTGTTCAGTCCATAGGCCTACATCATGTGGCAAACCGGTGAGCATGTGGCTCTATTAGTATAGGAGATACCTGAAAACATATCACACTTTTCATCATAGTGCTTTTACCAATGCATAAAATGCATGGAGAAGTCATTTCGAATGACTGGTCCTCAGTGTTGTGAGAACGATGACTGGTTAAAATTTTGGTGGTTTCTTGTTCAGTCCATAGGCCTACATCATGTGGCAAACCGGTGAGCATGTGGCTCTATTAGTATAGGAGATACCTGAAAACATATCACACTTTTCATCATAGTGCTTTTACCAATGCATAAAATGCATGGAGAAGTCATTTCGAATGACTGGTCCTCAGTGTTGTGAGAACGATGACTGGTTAAAATTTTTGGTGGTTTCTTGTTCAGTCCATAGGCCTACATCATGTGGCAAACCGGTGAGCATGTGGCTCTATTAGTATAGGAGATACCTGAAAACAGATCACACTTTTCATCATAGTGCTTTTACCAATGCATAAAATGCATGGAGAAGTCATTTCGAATGACTGGTCCTCAGTGTTGTGAGAACGATGACTGGTTAAAATTTTTGGTGGTTTCTTGTTCAGTCCATAGGCCTGCATCATGTGGCAAACCGGTGAGCATGTGGCTCTATTAGTATAGGAGATACCTGAAAACATATCACACTTTTCATCATAGAGCTTTTACCAATGCATAAAATGCATGGAGAAGTCATTTCGAATGACTGGTCCTCAGTGTTGTGAGAACGATGACTGGTTAAAATTTTTGGTGGTTTCTTGTTCAGTCCATGGGCCTACATCATGTGGCAAACCGGTGAGCATGTGGCTCTATTAGTATAGGAGATACCTGAAAACATATCACACTTTTCATCATAGTGCTTTTACTAATGCATAAAATGCATGGAGAAGTCATTTCGAATGACTGGTCCTCAGTGTTGTGAGAACGATGACTGGTTAAAATTTTTGGTAGTTTCTTGTTCAGTCCATAGGCCTACATCATGTGGCAAACCGGTGAGCATGTGGCTCTATTAGTATAGGAGATACCTGAAAACATATCACACTTTTCATCATAGTGCTTTTACCAATGCATAAAATGCATGGAGAAGTCATTTCGAATGACTGGTCCTCAGTGTTGTGAGAACGATGACTGGTTAAAATTTTTGGTGGTTTCTTGTTCAGTCCATAGGCCTACATCATGTGGCAAACCGGTGAGCATGTGGCTCTATTAGTATAGGAGATACCTGAAAACATATCACACTTTTCATCATAGTGCTTTTACCAATGCATAAAATGCATGGAGAAGTCATTTCGAATGACTGGTCCTCAGTGTTGTGAGAACGATGACTGGTTAAAATTTTTGGTGGTTTCTTGTTCAGTCCATAGGCCTATATCATGTGGCAAACCGGTGAGCATGTGGCTCTATTAGTATAGGAGATACCTGAAAACAGATCACACATTTCATCATAGTGCTTTTACCAATGCATAAAATGCATGGAGAAGTCATTTCGAATGACTGGTCCTCAGTGTTGTGAGAACGATGACTGGTTAAAATTTTTGGTGGTTTCTTGTTCAGTCCATAGGCCTACATCATGTGGCAAACCGGTGAGCATGTGGCTCTATTAGTATAGGAGATACCTGAAAAGATATCACACTTTTCATCATAGTGCTTTTACCAATGCATAAAATGCATGGAGAAGTCATTTCGAATGACTGGTCCTCAGTGTTGTGAGAACGATGACTGGTTAAAATTTTTGGTGGTTTCTTGTTCAGTCCATAGGCCTACATCATGTGGCAAACCGGTGAGCATGTGGCTCTATTAGTATAGGAGATACCTGAAAACATATCACACTTTTCATCATAGTGCTTTTACCAATGCATAAAATGCATGGAGAAGTCATTTCGAATGACTGGTCCTCAGTGTTGTGAGAACGATGACTGGTTAAAATTTTTGGTGGTTTCTTGTTCAGTCCATAGGCCTACATCATGTGGCAAACCGGTGAGCATGTGGCTCTATTAGTATAGGAGATACCTGAAAACATATCACACTTTTCATCATAGTGCTTTTACCAATGCATAAAATGCATGGAGAAGTCATTTCGAATGACTGGTCCTCAGTGTTGTGAGAACGATGACTGGTTAAAATTTTCGGTGGTTTCTTGTTCAGTCCATAGGCCTACATCATGTGGCAAACCGGTGAGCATGTGGCTCTATTAGTATAGGAGATACCTGAAAACATATCACACTTTTCATCATAGTGCTTTTACCAATGCATAAAATGCATGGAGAAGTCATTTCGAATGACTGGTCCTCAGTGTTGTGAGAACGATGGCTGGTTAAAATTTTTGGTGGTTTCTTGTTCAGTCCATAGGCCTACATCATGTGGCAAACCGGTGAGCATGTGGCTCTATTAGTATAGGAGATACCTGAAAACATATCACACTTTTCATCATAGTGCTTTTACCAATGCATAAAATGCATGGAGAAGTCATTTCGAATGACTGGTCCTCAGTGTTGTGAGAACGATGACTGGTTAAAATTTTTGGTGGTTTCTTGTTCAGTCCATAGGCCTACATCATGTGGCAAACCGGTGAGCATGTGGCTCTATTAGTATAGGAGATACCTGAAAACAGATCACACTTTTCATCATAGTGCTTTTACCAATGCATAAAATGCATGGAGAAGTCATTTCGAATGACTGGTCCTCAGTGTTGTGAGAACGATGACTGGTTAAAATTTTTGGTGGTTTCTTGTTCAGTCCATAGGCCTACATCATGTGGCAAACCGGTGAGCATGTGGCTCTATTAGTATAGGAGATACCTGAAAAGATATCACACTTTTCATCATAGTGCTTTTACCAATGCATAAAATGCATGGAGAAGTCATTTCGAATGACTGGTCCTCAGTGTTGTGAGAACGATGACTGGTTAAAATTTTCGGTGGTTTCTTGTTCAGTCCATAGGCCTACATCATGTGGCAAACCGGTGAGCATGTGGCTCTATTAGTATAGGAGATACCTGAAAACATATCACACTTTTCATCATAGTGCTTTTACCAATGCATAAAATGCATGGAGAAGTCATTTCGAATGACTGGTCCTCAGTGTTGTGAGAACGATGGCTGGTTAAAATTTTTGGTGGTTTCTTGTTCAGTCCATAGGCCTACATCATGTGGCAAACCGGTGAGCATGTGGCTCTATTAGTATAGGAGATACCTGAAAACATATCACACTTTTCATCATAGTGCTTTTACCAATGCATAAAATGCATGGAGAAGTCATTTCGAATGACTGGTCCTCAGTGTTGTGAGAACGATGACTGGTTAAAATTTTTGGTGGTTTCTTGTTCAGTCCATAGGCCTACATCATGTGGCAAACCGGTGAGCATGTGGCTCTATTAGTATAGGAGATACCTGAAAACAGATCACACTTTTCATCATAGTGCTTTTACCAATGCATAAAATGCATGGAGAAGTCATTTCGAATGACTGGTCCTCAGTGTTGTGAGAACGATGACTGGTTAAAATTTTTGGTGGTTTCTTGTTCAGTCCATAGGCCTACATCATGTGGCAAACCGGTGAGCATGTGGCTCTATTAGTATAGGAGATACCTGAAAAGATATCACACTTTTCATCATAGTGCTTTTACCAATGCATAAAATGCATGGAGAAGTCATTTCGAATGACTGGTCCTCAGTGTTGTGAGAACGATGACTGGTTAAAATTTTTGGTGGTTTCTTGTTCAGTCCATAGGCCTACATCATGTGGCAAACCGGTGAGCATGTGGCTCTATTAGTATAGGAGATACCTGAAAACATATCACACTTTTCATCATAGTGCTTTTACCAATGCATAAAATGCATGGAGAAGTCATTTCGAATGACTGGTCCTCAGTGTTGTGAGAACGATGACTGGTTAAAATTTTTGGTGGTTTCTTGTTCAGTCCATAGGCCTACATCATGTGGCAAACCGGTGAGCATGTGGCTCTATTAGTATAGGAGATACCTGAAAACATATCACACTTTTCATCATAGTGCTTTTACCAATGCATAAAATGCATGGAGAAGTCATTTCGAATGACTGGTCCTCAGTGTTGTGAGAACGATGACTGGTTAAAATTTTCGGTGGTTTCTTGTTCAGTCCATAGGCCTACATCATGTGGCAAACCGGTGAGCATGTGGCTCTATTAGTATAGGAGATACCTGAAAACATATCACACTTTTCATCATAGTGCTTTTACCAATGCATAAATAGCATGGAGAAGTCATTTCGAATGACTGGTCCTCAGTGTTGTGAGAACGATGACTGGTTAAAATTTTTGGTGGTTTCTTGTTCAGTCCATAGGCCTACATCATGTGGCAAACCGGTGAGCATGTGGCTCTATTAGTATAGGAGATACCTGAAAACATATCACACTTTTCATCATAGTGCTTTTACCAATGCATAAAATGCATGGAGAAGTCATTTCGAATGACTGGTCCTCAGTGTTGTGAGAACGATGACTGGTTAAAATTTTTGGTGGTTTCTTGTTCAGTCCATAGTCCTACATCATGTGGCAAACCGGTGAGCATGTGGCTCTATTAGTATAGGAGATACCTGAAAACATATCACACTTTTCATCATAGTGCTTTTACCAATGCATAAAATGCATGGAGAAGTCATTTCGAATGACTGGTCCTCAGTGATGTGAAAACGATGACTGGTTAAAATTTTTGGTGGTTTCTTGTTCAGTCCATAGGCCTACATCATGTGGCAAACCGGTGAGCATGTGGCTCTATTAGTATAGGAGATACCTGAAAACATATCACACTTTTCATCATAGTGCTTTTACCAATGCATAAAATGCATGGAGAAGTCATTTCGAATGACTGGTCCTCAGTGTTGTGAGAACGATGACTGGTTAAAATTTTTGGTGGTTTCTTGTTCAGTCCATAGTCCTACATCATGTGGCAAACCGGTGAGCATGTGGCTCTATTAGTATAGGAGATACCTGAAAACATATCACACTTTTCATCATAGTGCTTTTACCAATGCATAAAATGCATGGAGAAGTCATTTCGAATGACTGGTCCTCAGTGATGTGAAAACGATGACTGGTTAAAATTTTTGGTGGTTTCTTGTTCAGTCCATAGGTCTACATCATGTGGCAAACCGGTGAGCATGTGGCTCTATTAGTATAGGAGATACCTGAAAACAGATCACACTTTTCATCATAGTGCTTTTACCAATGCATAAAATGCATGGAGAAGTCATTTCGAATGACTGGTCCTCAGTGTTGTGAGAACGATGACTGGTTAAAATTTTTGGTGGTTTCTTGTTCAGTCCATAGGCCTACATCATGTGGTAAACCGGTGAGCATGTGGCTCTATTAGTATAGGAGATACCTGAAAACATATCACACTTTTCATCATAGTGCTTTTACCAATGCATAAAATGCATGGAGAAGTCATTTCGAATGACTGGTCCTCAGTGTTGTGAGAACGATGACTGGTTAAAATTTTTGGTGGTTTCTTGTTCAGTCCATAGGCCTACATCATGTGGCAAACCGGTGAGCATGTGGCTCTATTAGTATAGGAGATACCTGAAAACATATCACACTTTTCATCATAGTGCTTTTACCAATGCATAAAATGCATGGAGAAGTCATTTCGAATGACTGGTCCTCAGTGTTGTGAGAACGATGACTGGTTAAAATTTTTGGTGGTTTCTTGTTCAGTCCATAGGCCTACATCATGTGGCAAACCGGTGAGCATGTGGCTCTATTAGTATAGGAGATACCTGAAAACATATCACACTTTTCATCATAGTGCTTTTACCAATGCATAAAATGCATGGAGAAGTCATTTCGAATGACTGGTCCTCAGTGTTGTGAGAATGATGACTGGTTAAAATTTTTGGTGGTTTCTTGTTCAGTCCATAGGCCTACATCATGTGGCAAACCGGTGAGCATGTGGCTCTATTAGTATAGGAGATACCTGAAAACATATCACACTTTTCATCATAGTGCTTTTACCAATGCATAAAATGCATGGAGAAGTCATTTCGAATGACTGGTCCTCAGTGTTGTGAGAACGATGACTGGTTAAAATTTTTGGTGGTTTCTTGTTCAGTCCATAGGCCTACATCATGTGGCAAACCGGTGAGCATGTGGCTCTATTAGTATAGGAGATACCTGAAAACATATCACACTTTTCATCATAGTGCTTTTACCAATGCATAAAATGCATGGAGAAGTCATTTCGAATGACTGGTCCTCAGTGTTGTGAGAACGATGACTGGTTAAAATTTTTGGTGGTTTCTTGTTCAGTCCATAGGCCTACATCATGTGGCAAACCGGTGAGCATGTGGCTCTATTAGTATAGGAGATACCTGAAAACATATCACACTTTTCATCATAGTGCTTTTACCAATGCATAAAATGCATGGAGAAGTCATTTCGAATGACTGGTCCTCAGTGTTGTGAGAACGATGACTGGTTAAAATTTTTGGTGGTTTCTTGTTCAGTCCATAGGCCTACATCATGTGGCAAACCGGTGAGCATGTGGCTCTATTAGTATAGGAGATACCTGAAAACATATCACACTTTTCATCATAGTGCTTTTACCAATGCATAAAATGCATGGAGAAGTCATTTCGAATGACTGGTCTTCAGTGTTGTGAGAACGATGACTGGTTAAAATTTTTGGTGGTTTCTTGTTCAGTCCATAGGTCTACATCATGTGGCAAACCGGTGAGCATGTGGCTCTATTAGTATAGGAGATACCTGAAAACATATCACACTTTTCATCATAGTGCTTTTACCAATGCATAAAATGCATGGAGAAGTCATTTCGAATGACTGGTCCTCAGTGTTGTGAGAACGATGACTGGTTAAAATTTTTGGTGGTTTCTTGTTCAGTCCATAGGCCTACATCATGTGGCAAACCGGTGAGCATGTGGCTCTATTAGTATAGGAGATACCTGAAAACATATCACACTTTTCATCATAGTGCTTTTACCAATGCATAAAATGCATGGAGAAGTCATTTCGAATGACTGGTCCTCAGTGTTGTGAGAACGATGACTGGTTAAAATTTTTGGTGGTTTCTTGTTCAGTCCATAGGCCTACATCATGTGGCAAACCGGTGAGCATGTGGCTCTATTAGTATAGGAGATACCTGAAAACATATCACACTTTTCATCATAGTGCTTTTACCAATGCATAAAATGCATGGAGAAGTCATTTCGAATGACTGGTCCTCAGTGTTGTGAGAACGATGACTGGTTAAAATTTTTGGTGGTTTCTTGTTCAGTCCATAGGCCTACATCATGTGGCAAACCGGTGAGCATGTGACTCTATTAGTATAGGAGATACCTGAAAACATATCACACTTTTCATCATAGTGCTTTTACCAATGCATAAAATGCATGGAGAAGTCATTTCGAATGACTGGTCCTCAGTGTTGTGAGAACGATGACTGGTTAAAATTTTCGGTGGTTTCTTGTTCAGTCCATAGGCCTACATCATGTGGCAAACCGGTGAGCATGTGGCTCTATTAGTATAGGAGATACCTGAAAACATATCACACTTTTCATCATAGTGCTTTTACCAATGCATAAAATGCATGGAGAAGTCATTTCGAATGACTGGTCCTCAGTGTTGTGAGAACGATGGCTGGTTAAAATTTTTGGTGGTTTCTTGTTCAGTCCATAGGCCTACATCATGTGGCAAACCGGTGAGCATGTGGCTCTATTAGTATAGGAGATACCTGAAAACATATCACACTTTTCATCATAGTGCTTTTACCAATGCATAAAATGCATGGAGAAGTCATTTCGAATGACTGGTCCTCAGTGTTGTGAGAACGATGACTGGTTAAAATTTTTGGTGGTTTCTTGTTCAGTCCATAGGCCTACATCATGTGGCAAACCGGTGAGCATGTGGCTCTATTAGTATAGGAGATACCTGAAAACATATCACACTTTTCATCATAGTGCTTTTACCAATGCATAAAATGCATGGAGAAGTCATTTCGAATGACTGGTCCTCAGTGTTGTGAGAACGATGACTGGTTAAAATTTTTGGTGGTTTCTTGTTCAGTCCATAGTCCTACATCATGTGGCAAACCGGTGAGCATGTGGCTCTATTAGTATAGGAGATACCTGAAAACATATCACACTTTTCATCATAGTGCTTTTACCAATGCATAAAATGCATGGAGAAGTCATTTCGAATGACTGGTCCTCAGTGATGTGAAAACGATGACTGGTTAAAATTTTTGGTGGTTTCTTGTTCAGTCCATAGGTCTACATCATGTGGCAAACCGGTGAGCATGTGGCTCTATTAGTATAGGAGATACCTGAAAACAGATCACACTTTTCATCATAGTGCTTTTACCAATGCATAAAATGCATGGAGAAGTCATTTCGAATGACTGGTCCTCAGTGTTGTGAGAACGATGACTGGTTAAAATTTTTGGTGGTTTCTTGTTCAGTCCATAGGCCTACATCATGTGGTAAACCGGTGAGCATGTGGCTCTATTAGTATAGGAGATACCTGAAAACATATCACACTTTTCATCATAGTGCTTTTACCAATGCATAAAATGCATGGAGAAGTCATTTCGAATGACTGGTCCTCAGTGTTGTGAGAACGATGACTGGTTAAAATTTTTGGTGGTTTCTTGTTCAGTCCATAGGCCTACATCATGTGGCAAACCGGTGAGCATGTGGCTCTATTAGTATAGGAGATACCTGAAAACATATCACACTTTTCATCATAGTGCTTTTACCAATGCATAAAATGCATGGAGAAGTCATTTCGAATGACTGGTCCTCAGTGTTGTGAGAACGATGACTGGTTAAAATTTTTGGTGGTTTCTTGTTCAGTCCATAGGCCTACATCATGTGGCAAACCGGTGAGCATGTGGCTCTATTAGTATAGGAGATACCTGAAAACATATCACACTTTTCATCATAGTGCTTTTACCAATGCATAAAATGCATGGAGAAGTCATTTCGAATGACTGGTCCTCAGTGTTGTGAGAATGATGACTGGTTAAAATTTTTGGTGGTTTCTTGTTCAGTCCATAGGCCTACATCATGTGGCAAACCGGTGAGCATGTGGCTCTATTAGTATAGGAGATACCTGAAAACATATCACACTTTTCATCATAGTGCTTTTACCAATGCATAAAATGCATGGAGAAGTCATTTCGAATGACTGGTCCTCAGTGTTGTGAGAACGATGACTGGTTAAAATTTTTGGTGGTTTCTTGTTCAGTCCATAGGCCTACATCATGTGGCAAACCGGTGAGCATGTGGCTCTATTAGTATAGGAGATACCTGAAAACATATCACACTTTTCATCATAGTGCTTTTACCAATGCATAAAATGCATGGAGAAGTCATTTCGAATGACTGGTCCTCAGTGTTGTGAGAACGATGACTGGTTAAAATTTTTGGTGGTTTCTTGTTCAGTCCATAGGCCTACATCATGTGGCAAACCGGTGAGCATGTGGCTCTATTAGTATAGGAGATACCTGAAAACATATCACACTTTTCATCATAGTGCTTTTACCAATGCATAAAATGCATGGAGAAGTCATTTCGAATGACTGGTCCTCAGTGTTGTGAGAACGATGACTGGTTAAAATTTTTGGTGGTTTCTTGTTCAGTCCATAGGCCTACATCATGTGGCAAACCGGTGAGCATGTGGCTCTATTAGTATAGGAGATACCTGAAAACATATCACACTTTTCATCATAGTGCTTTTACCAATGCATAAAATGCATGGAGAAGTCATTTCGAATGACTGGTCTTCAGTGTTGTGAGAACGATGACTGGTTAAAATTTTTGGTGGTTTCTTGTTCAGTCCATAGGCCTACATCATGTGGCAAACCGGTGAGCATGTGGCTCTATTAGTATAGGAGATACCTGAAAACATATCACACTTTTCATCATAGTGCTTTTACCAATGCATAAAATGCATGGAGAAGTCATTTCGAATGACTGGTCCTCAGTGTTGTGAGAACGATGACTGGTTAAAATTTTTGGTGGTTTCTTGTTCAGTCCATAGGCCTACATCATGTGGCAAACCGGTGAGCATGTGGCTCTATTAGTATAGGAGATACCTGAAAACATATCACACTTTTCATCATAGTGCTTTTACCAATGCATAAAATGCATGGAGAAGTCATTTCGAATGACTGGTCCTCAGTGTTGTGAGAACGATGACTGGTTAAAATTTTTGGTGGTTTCTTGTTCAGTCCATAGGCCTACATCATGTGGCAAACCGGTGAGCATGTGGCTCTATTAGTATAGGAGATACCTGAAAACATATCACACTTTTCATCATAGTGCTTTTACCAATGCATAAAATGCATGGAGAAGTCATTTCGAATGACTGGTCCTCAGTGTTGTGAGAACGATGACTGGTTAAAATTTTTGGTGGTTTCTTGTTCAGTCCATAGGCCTACATCATGTGGCAAACCGGTGAGCATGTGACTCTATTAGTATAGGAGATACCTGAAAACATATCACACTTTTCATCATAGTGCTTTTACCAATGCATAAAATGCATGGAGAAGTCATTTCGAATGACTGGTCCTCAGTGTTGTGAGAACGATGACTGGTTAAAATTTTTGGTGGTTTCTTGTTCAGTCCATAGGCCTACATCATGTGGCAAACCGGTGAGCATGTGGCTCTATTAGTATAGGAGATACCTGAAAACATATCACACTTTTCATCATAGTGCTTTTACCAATGCATAAAATGCATGGAGAAGTCATTTCGAATGACTGGTCCTCAGTGTTGTGAGAACGATGACTGGTTAAAATTTTTGGTGGTTTCTTGTTCAGTCCATAGGCCTACATCATGTGGCAAACCGGTGAGCATGTGGCTCTATTAGTATAGGAGATACCTGAAAACATATCACACTTTTCATCATAGTGCTTTTACCAATGCATAAAATGCATGGAGAAGTCATTTCGAATGACTGGTCCTCAGTGTTGTGAGAACGATGACTGGTTAAAATTTTTGGTGGTTTCTTGTTCAGTCCATAGGCCTACATCATGTGGCAAATCGGTGAGCATGTGGCTCGATTAGTATAGGAGATACCTGAAAACATATCACACTTTTCATCATAGTGCTTTTACCAATGCATAAAATGCATGGAGAAGTCATTTCGAATGACTGGTCCTCAGTGTTGTGAGAACGATGACTGGTTAAAATTTTTGGTGGTTTCTTGTTCAGTCCATAGGCCTACATCATGTGGCAAACCGGTGAGCATGTGGCTCTATTAGTATAGGAGATACCTGAAAACATATCACACTTTTCATCATAGTGCTTTTACCAATGCATAAAATGCATGGAGAAGTCATTTCGAATGACTGGTCCTCAGTGTTGTGAGAACGATGACTGGTTAAAATTTTTGGTGGTTTCCTGTTCAGTCCATAGGCCTACATCATGTGGCAAACCGGTGAGCATGTGGCTCTATTAGTATAGGAGATACCTGAAAACATATCACACTTTTCATCATAGTGCTTTTACCAATGCATAAAATGCATGGAGAAGTCATTTCAAATGACTGGTCCTCAGTGTTGTGAGAACGATGACTGGTTAAAATTTTTGGTGGTTTCTTGTTCAGTCCATAGGCCTACATCATGTGGCAAACCGGTGAGCATGTGGCTCTATTAGTATAGGAGATACCTGAAAACATATCACACTTTTCATCATAGTGCTTTTACCAATGCATAAAATGCATGGAGAAGTCATTTCGAATGACTGGTCCTCAGTGTTGTGAGAACGATGACTGGTTAAAATTTTTGGTGGTTTCTTGTTCAGTCCATAGGCCTACATAATGTGGCAAACCGGTGAGCATATGGCTCTATTAGTATAGGAGATACCTGAAAACATATCACACTTTTCATCATAGTGCTTTTACCAATGCATAAAATGCATGGAGAAGTCATTTCGAATGACTGGTCCTCAGTGTTGTGAGAACGATGACTGGTTAAAATTTTTGGTGGTTTCTTGTTCAGTCCATAGGCCTACATCATGTGGCAAACCGGTGAGCATGTGGCTCTATTAGTATAGGAGATACCTGAAAACATATCACACTTTTCATCATAGTGCTTTTACCAATGCATAAAATGCATGGAGAAGTCATTTCGAATGACTGGTCCTCAGTGTTGTGAGAACGATGACTGGTTAAAATTTTTGGTGGTTTCTTGTTCAGTCCATAGGCCTACATCATGTGGCAAACCGGTGAGCTTGTGGCTCTATTAGTATAGGAGATACCTGAAAACATATCACACTTTTCATCATAGTGCTTTTACCAATGCATAAAATGCATGGAGAAGTCATTTCGAATGACTGATCCTCAGTGTTGTGAGAACGATGACTGGTTAAAATTTTTGGTGGTTTCTTGTTCAGTCCATAGGCCTACATCATGTGGCAAACCGGTGAGCATGTGGCTCTATTAGTATAGGAGATACCTGAAAACATATCACACTTTTCATCATAGTGCTTTTACCAATGCATAAAATGCATGGAGAAGTCATTTCGAATGACTGGTCCTCAGTGTTGTGAGAACGATGACTGGTTAAAATTTTTGGTGGTTTCCTGTTCAGTCCATAGGCCTACATCATGTGGCAAACCGGTGAGCATGTGGCTCTATTAGTATAGGAGATACCTGAAAACATATCACACTTTTCATCATAGTGCTTTTACCAATGCATAAAATGCATGGAGAAGTCATTTCAAATGACTGGTCCTCAGTGTTGTGAGAACGATGACTGGTTAAAATTTTTGGTGGTTTCTTGTTCAGTCCATAGGCCTACATCATGTGGCAAACCGGTGAGCATGTGGCTCTATTAGTATAGGAGATACCTGAAAACATATCACACTTTTCATCATAGTGCTTTTACCAATGCATAAAATGCATGGAGAAGTCATTTCGAATGACTGGTCCTCAGTGTTGTGAGAACGATGACTGGTTAAAATTTTTGGTGGTTTCTTGTTCAGTCCATAGGCCTACATCATGTGGCAAACCGGTGAGCATATGGCTCTATTAGTATAGGAGATACCTGAAAACATATCACACTTTTCATCATAGTGCTTTTACCAATGCATAAAATGCATGGAGAAGTCATTTCGAATGACTGGTCCTCAGTGTTGTGAGAACGATGACTGGTTAAAATTTTTGGTGGTTTCTTGTTCAGTCCATAGGCCTACATCATGTGGCAAACCGGTGAGCATGTGGCTCTATTAGTATAGGAGATACCTGAAAACATATCACACTTTTCATCATAGTGCTTTTACCAATGCATAAAATGCATGGAGAAGTCATTTCGAATGACTGGTCCTCAGTGTTGTGAGAACGATGACTGGTTAAAATTTTTGGTGGTTTCTTGTTCAGTCCATAGGCCTACATCATGTGGCAAACCGGTGAGCTTGTGGCTCTATTAGTATAGGAGATACCTGAAAACATATCACACTTTTCATCATAGTGCTTTTACCAATGCATAAAATGCATATAGAAGTCATTTCGAATTACTGGTCCTCAGTGTTGTGAGAACGATGACTGGTTAAAATTTTTGGTGGTTTCTTGTTCAGTCCATAGGCCTACATCATGTGGCAAACCGGTGAGCATGTGGCTCTATTAGTATAGGAGATACCTGAAAACATATCACACTTTTCATCATAGTGTTTTTACCAATGCATAAAATGCATGGAGAAGTCATTTCGAATGACTGGTCCTCAGTGTTGTGAGAACGATGACTGGTTAAAATTTTTGGTGGTTTCTTGTTCAGTCCATATGCCTACATCATGTGGCAAACCGGTGAGCATGTGGCTCTATTAGTATAGGAGATACCTGAAAACATATCACACTTTTCATCATAGTGCTTTTACCAATGCATAAAATGCATGGAGAAGTCATTTCGAATGACTGGTCCTCAGTGTTGTGAGAACGATGACTGGTTAAAATTTTTGGTGGTTTCTTGTTCAGTCCATAGGCCTACATCATGTGGCAAACCGGTGAGCATGTGGCTCTATTAGTATAGGAGATACCTGAAAACATATCACACTTTTCATCATAGTGCTTTTACCAATGCATAAAATGCATGGAGAAGTCATTTCGAATGACTGGTCCTCAGTGTTGTGAGAACGATGACTGGTTAACATTTTTGGTGGTTTCTTGTTCAGTCCATAGGCCTACATCATGTGGCAAACCGGTGAGCATGTGGCTCTATTAGTATAGGAGATAAATGAAAACATATCACACTTTTCATCATAGTGCTTTTACCAATGCATAAAATGCATAGAGAAGTCATTTCGAATGACTGGTCCTCAGTGTTGTGAGAACGATGACTGGTTAAAATTTTTGGTGGTTTCTTGTTCAGTCCATAGGCCTACATCATGTGGCAAACCGGTGAGCATGTGGCTCTATTAGTATAGGAGATACCTGAAAACATATCACACTTTTCATCATAGTGCTTTTACCAATGCATAAAATGCATGGAGAAGTCATTTCGAATGACTGGTCCTCAGTGTTGTGAGAACGATGACTGGTTAAAATTTTTGGTGGTTTCTTGTTCAGTCCATAGGCCTACATCATGTGGCAAACCGGTGAGCATGTGGCTCTATTAGTATAGGAGATACCTGAAAACATATCACACTTTTCATCATAGTGCTTTTACCAATGCATAAAATGCATGGAGAAGTCATTTCGAATGACTGGTCCTCAGTGTTGTGAGAACGATGACTGGTTAAAATTTTTGGTGGTTTCTTGTTCAGTCCATAGGCCTACATCATGTGGCAAACCGGTGAGCATGTGGCTCTATTAGTATAGGAGATACCTGAAAACATATCACACTTTTCATCATAGTGCTTTTACCAATGCATAAAATGCATGGAGAAGTCATTTCGAATGACTGGTCCTCAGTGTTGTGAGAACGATGACTGGTTAAAATTTTTGGTGGTTTCTTGTTCAGTCCATAGGCCTACATCATGTGGCAAACCGGTGAGCATGTGGCTCTATTAGTATAGGAGATACCTGAAAACATATCACACTTTTCATCATAGTGCTTTTACCAATGCATAAAATGCATGGAGAAGTCATTTCGAATGACTGGTCTTCAGTGTTGTGAGAACGATGACTGGTTAAAATTTTTGGTGGTTTCTTGTTCAGTCCATAGGCCTACATCATGTGGCAAACCGGTGAGCATGTGGCTCTATTAGTATAGGAGATACCTGAAAACATATCACACTTTTCATCATAGTGCTTTTACCAATGCATAAAATGCATGGAGAAGTCATTTCGAATGACTGGTCCTCAGTGTTGTGAGAACGATGACTGGTTAAAATTTTTGGTGGTTTCTTGTTCAGTCCATAGGCCTACATCATGTGGCAAACCGGTGAGCATGTGGCTCTATTAGTATAGGAGATACCTGAAAACATATCACACTTTTCATCATAGTGCTTTTACCAATGCATAAAATGCATGGAGAAGTCATTTCGAATGACTGGTCCTCAGTGTTGTGAGAACGATGACTGGTTAAAATTTTTGGTGGTTTCTTGTTCAGTCCATAGGCCTACATCATGTGGCAAACCGGTGAGCATGTGGCTCTATTAGTATAGGAGATACCTGAAAACATATCACACTTTTCATCATAGTGCTTTTACCAATGCATAAAATGCATGGAGAAGTCATTTCGAATGACTGGTCCTCAGTGTTGTGAGAACGATGACTGGTTAAAATTTTTGGTGGTTTCTTGTTCAGTCCATAGGCCTACATCATGTGGCAAACCGGTGAGCATGTGACTCTATTAGTATAGGAGATACCTGAAAACATATCACACTTTTCATCATAGTGCTTTTACCAATGCATAAAATGCATGGAGAAGTCATTTCGAATGACTGGTCCTCAGTGTTGTGAGAACGATGACTGGTTAAAATTTTTGGTGGTTTCTTGTTCAGTCCATAGGCCTACATCATGTGGCAAACCGGTGAGCATGTGGCTCTATTAGTATAGGAGATACCTGAAAACATATCACACTTTTCATCATAGTGCTTTTACCAATGCATAAAATGCATGGAGAAGTCATTTCGAATGACTGGTCCTCAGTGTTGTGAGAACGATGACTGGTTAAAATTTTTGGTGGTTTCTTGTTCAGTCCATAGGCCTACATCATGTGGCAAACCGGTGAGCATGTGGCTCTATTAGTATAGGAGATACCTGAAAACATATCACACTTTTCATCATAGTGCTTTTACCAATGCATAAAATGCATGGAGAAGTCATTTCGAATGACTGGTCCTCAGTGTTGTGAGAACGATGACTGGTTAAAATTTTTGGTGGTTTCTTGTTCAGTCCATAGGCCTACATCATGTGGCAAATCGGTGAGCATGTGGCTCGATTAGTATAGGAGATACCTGAAAACATATCACACTTTTCATCATAGTGCTTTTACCAATGCATAAAATGCATGGAGAAGTCATTTCGAATGACTGGTCCTCAGTGTTGTGAGAACGATGACTGGTTAAAATTTTTGGTGGTTTCTTGTTCAGTCCATAGGCCTACATCATGTGGCAAACCGGTGAGCATGTGGCTCTATTAGTATAGGAGATACCTGAAAACATATCACACTTTTCATCATAGTGCTTTTACCAATGCATAAAATGCATGGAGAAGTCATTTCGAATGACTGGTCCTCAGTGTTGTGAGAACGATGACTGGTTAAAATTTTTGGTGGTTTCCTGTTCAGTCCATAGGCCTACATCATGTGGCAAACCGGTGAGCATGTGGCTCTATTAGTATAGGAGATACCTGAAAACATATCACACTTTTCATCATAGTGCTTTTACCAATGCATAAAATGCATGGAGAAGTCATTTCAAATGACTGGTCCTCAGTGTTGTGAGAACGATGACTGGTTAAAATTTTTGGTGGTTTCTTGTTCAGTCCATAGGCCTACATCATGTGGCAAACCGGTGAGCATGTGGCTCTATTAGTATAGGAGATACCTGAAAACATATCACACTTTTCATCATAGTGCTTTTACCAATGCATAAAATGCATGGAGAAGTCATTTCGAATGACTGGTCCTCAGTGTTGTGAGAACGATGACTGGTTAAAATTTTTGGTGGTTTCTTGTTCAGTCCATAGGCCTACATAATGTGGCAAACCGGTGAGCATATGGCTCTATTAGTATAGGAGATACCTGAAAACATATCACACTTTTCATCATAGTGCTTTTACCAATGCATAAAATGCATGGAGAAGTCATTTCGAATGACTGGTCCTCAGTGTTGTGAGAACGATGACTGGTTAAAATTTTTGGTGGTTTCTTGTTCAGTCCATAGGCCTACATCATGTGGCAAACCGGTGAGCATGTGGCTCTATTAGTATAGGAGATACCTGAAAACATATCACACTTTTCATCATAGTGCTTTTACCAATGCATAAAATGCATGGAGAAGTCATTTCGAATGACTGGTCCTCAGTGTTGTGAGAACGATGACTGGTTAAAATTTTTGGTGGTTTCTTGTTCAGTCCATAGGCCTACATCATGTGGCAAACCGGTGAGCTTGTGGCTCTATTAGTATAGGAGATACCTGAAAACATATCACACTTTTCATCATAGTGCTTTTACCAATGCATAAAATGCATGGAGAAGTCATTTCGAATGACTGATCCTCAGTGTTGTGAGAACGATGACTGGTTAAAATTTTTGGTGGTTTCTTGTTCAGTCCATAGGCCTACATCATGTGGCAAACCGGTGAGCATGTGGCTCTATTAGTATAGGAGATACCTGAAAACATATCACACTTTTCATCATAGTGCTTTTACCAATGCATAAAATGCATGGAGAAGTCATTTCGAATGACTGGTCCTCAGTGTTGTGAGAACGATGACTGGTTAAAATTTTTGGTGGTTTCCTGTTCAGTCCATAGGCCTACATCATGTGGCAAACCGGTGAGCATGTGGCTCTATTAGTATAGGAGATACCTGAAAACATATCACACTTTTCATCATAGTGCTTTTACCAATGCATAAAATGCATGGAGAAGTCATTTCAAATGACTGGTCCTCAGTGTTGTGAGAACGATGACTGGTTAAAATTTTTGGTGGTTTCTTGTTCAGTCCATAGGCCTACATCATGTGGCAAACCGGTGAGCATGTGGCTCTATTAGTATAGGAGATACCTGAAAACATATCACACTTTTCATCATAGTGCTTTTACCAATGCATAAAATGCATGGAGAAGTCATTTCGAATGACTGGTCCTCAGTGTTGTGAGAACGATGACTGGTTAAAATTTTTGGTGGTTTCTTGTTCAGTCCATAGGCCTACATCATGTGGCAAACCGGTGAGCATATGGCTCTATTAGTATAGGAGATACCTGAAAACATATCACACTTTTCATCATAGTGCTTTTACCAATGCATAAAATGCATGGAGAAGTCATTTCGAATGACTGGTCCTCAGTGTTGTGAGAACGATGACTGGTTAAAATTTTTGGTGGTTTCTTGTTCAGTCCATAGGCCTACATCATGTGGCAAACCGGTGAGCATGTGGCTCTATTAGTATAGGAGATACCTGAAAACATATCACACTTTTCATCATAGTGCTTTTACCAATGCATAAAATGCATGGAGAAGTCATTTCGAATGACTGGTCCTCAGTGTTGTGAGAACGATGACTGGTTAAAATTTTTGGTGGTTTCTTGTTCAGTCCATAGGCCTACATCATGTGGCAAACCGGTGAGCTTGTGGCTCTATTAGTATAGGAGATACCTGAAAACATATCACACTTTTCATCATAGTGCTTTTACCAATGCATAAAATGCATATAGAAGTCATTTCGAATTACTGGTCCTCAGTGTTGTGAGAACGATGACTGGTTAAAATTTTTGGTGGTTTCTTGTTCAGTCCATAGGCCTACATCATGTGGCAAACCGGTGAGCATGTGGCTCTATTAGTATAGGAGATACCTGAAAACATATCACACTTTTCATCATAGTGTTTTTACCAATGCATAAAATGCATGGAGAAGTCATTTCGAATGACTGGTCCTCAGTGTTGTGAGAACGATGACTGGTTAAAATTTTTGGTGGTTTCTTGTTCAGTCCATATGCCTACATCATGTGGCAAACCGGTGAGCATGTGGCTCTATTAGTATAGGAGATACCTGAAAACATATCACACTTTTCATCATAGTGCTTTTACCAATGCATAAAATGCATGGAGAAGTCATTTCGAATGACTGGTCCTCAGTGTTGTGAGAACGATGACTGGTTAAAATTTTTGGTGGTTTCTTGTTCAGTCCATAGGCCTACATCATGTGGCAAACCGGTGAGCATGTGGCTCTATTAGTATAGGAGATACCTGAAAACATATCACACTTTTCATCATAGTGCTTTTACCAATGCATAAAATGCATGGAGAAGTCATTTCGAATGACTGGTCCTCAGTGTTGTGAGAACGATGACTGGTTAACATTTTTGGTGGTTTCTTGTTCAGTCCATAGGCCTACATCATGTGGCAAACCGGTGAGCATGTGGCTCTATTAGTATAGGAGATAAATGAAAACATATCACACTTTTCATCATAGTGCTTTTACCAATGCATAAAATGCATAGAGAAGTCATTTCGAATGACTGGTCCTCAGTGTTGTGAGAACGATGACTGGTTAAAATTTTTGGTGGTTTCTTGTTCAGTCCATAGGCCTACATCATGTGGCAAACCGGTGAGCATGTGGCTCTATTAGTATAGGAGATACCTGAAAACATATCACACTTTTCATCATAGTGCTTTTACCAATGCATAAAATGCATGGAGAAGTCATTTCGAATGACTGGTCCTCAGTGTTGTGAGAACGATGACTGGTTAAAATTTTTGGTGGTTTCTTGTTCAGTCCATAGGCCTACATCATGTGGCAAACCGGTGAGCATGTGGCTCTATTAGTATAGGAGATACCTGAAAAAATATCACACTTTTCATCATAGTGCTTTTACCAATGCATAAAATGCATGGAGAAGTCATTTCGAATGACTGGTCCTCAGTGTTGTGAGAACGATGACTGGTTAAAATTTTTGGTGGTTTCTTGTTCAGTCCATAGGCCTACATCATGTGGCAAACCGGTGAGCATGTGGCTCTATTAGTATAGGAGATACCTGAAAACATATCACACTTTTCATCATAGTGCTTTTACCAATGCATAAAATGCATGGAGAAGTCATTTCGAATGACTGGTCCTCAGTGTTGTGAGAACGATGACTGGTTAACATTTTTGGTGGTTTCTTGTTCAGTCCATAGGCCTACATCATGTGGCAAACCGGTGAGCATGTGGCTCTATTAGTATAGGAGATACCTGAAAACATATCACACTTTTCATCATAGTGCTTTTACCAATGCATAAAATGCATGGAGAAGTCATTTCGAATGACTGGTCCTCAGTGTTGTGAGAACGATGACTGGTTAAAATTTTTGGTGGTTTCTTGTTCAGTCCATAGGCCTACATCATGTGGCAAACCGGTGAGCATGTGGCTCTATTAGTATAGGAGATACCTGAAAACATATCACACTTTTCATCATAGTGCTTTTACCAATGCATAAAATGCATGGAGAAGTCATTTCGAATGACTGGTCCTCAGTGTTGTGAGAACGATGACTGGTTAAAATTTTTGGTGGTTTCTTGTTCAGTCCATAGGCCTACATCATGTGGCAAACCGGTGAGCTTGTGGCTCTATTAGTATAGGAGATACCTGAAAACATATCACACTTTTCATCATAGTGCTTTTACCAATGCATAAAATGCATATAGAAGTCATTTCGAATTACTGGTCCTCAGTGTTGTGAGAACGATGACTGGTTAAAATTTTTGGTGGTTTCTTGTTCAGTCCATAGGCCTACATCATGTGGCAAACCGGTGAGCATGTGGTTCTATTAGTATAGGAGATACCTGAAAACATATCACACTTTTCATCATAGTGTTTTTACCAATGCATAAAATGCATGGAGAAGTCATTTCGAATGACTGGTCCTCAGTGTTGTGAGAACGATGACTGGTTAAAATTTTTGGTGGTTTCTTGTTCAGTCCATATGCCTACATCATGTGGCAAACCGGTGAGCATGTGGCTCTATTAGTATAGGAGATACCTGAAAACATATCACACTTTTCATCATAGTGCTTTTACCAATGCATAAAATGCATGGAGAAGTCATTTCGAATGACTGGTCCTCAGTGTTGTGAGAACGATGACTGGTTAAAATTTTTGGTGGTTTCTTGTTCAGTCCATAGGCCTACATCATGTGGCAAACCGGTGAGCATGTGGCTCTATTAGTATAGGAGATACCTGAAAACATATCACACTTTTCATCATAGTGCTTTTACCAATGCATAAAATGCATGGAGAAGTCATTTCGAATGACTGGTCCTCAGTGTTGTGAGAACGATGACTGGTTAACATTTTTGGTGGTTTCTTGTTCAGTCCATAGGCCTACATCATGTGGCAAACCGGTGAGCATGTGGCTCTATTAGTATAGGAGATAAATGAAAACATATCACACTTTTCATCATAGTGCTTTTACCAATGCATAAAATGCATAGAGAAGTCATTTCGAATGACTGGTCCTCAGTGTTGTGAGAACGATGACTGGTTAAAATTTTTGGTGGTTTCTTGTTCAGTCCATAGGCCTACATCATGTGGCAAACCGGTGAGCATGTGGCTCTATTAGTATAGGAGATACCTGAAAACATATCACACTTTTCATCATAGTGCTTTTACCAATGCATAAAATGCATGGAGAAGTCATTTCGAATGACTGGTCCTCAGTGTTGTGAGAACGATGACTGGTTAAAATTTTTGGTGGTTTCTTGTTCAGTCCATAGGCCTACATCATGTGGCAAACCGGTGAGCATGTGGCTCTATTAGTATAGGAGATACCTGAAAAAATATCACACTTTTCATCATAGTGCTTTTACCAATGCATAAAATGCATGGAGAAGTCATTTCGAATGACTGGTCCTCAGTGTTGTGAGAACGATGACTGGTTAAAATTTTTGGTGGTTTCTTGTTCAGTCCATAGGCCTACATCATGTGGCAAACCGGTGAGCATGTGGCTCTATTAGTATAGGAGATACCTGAAAACATATCACACTTTTCATCATAGTGCTTTTACCAATGCATAAAATGCATGGAGAAGTCATTTCGAATGACTGGTCCTCAGTGTTGTGAGAACGATGACTGGTTAACATTTTTGGTGGTTTCTTGTTCAGTCCATAGGCCTACATCATGTGGCAAACCGGTGAGCATGTGGCTCTATTAGTATAGGAGATACCTGAAAACATATCACACTTTTCATCATAGTGCTTTTACCAATGCATAAAATGCATGGAGAAGTCATTTCGAATGACTGGTCCTCAGTGTTGTGAGAACGATGACTGGTTAAAATTTTTGGTGGTTTCTTGTTCAGTCCATAGGCCTACATCATGTGGCAAACCGGTGAGCATGTGGCTCTATTAGTATAGGAGATACCTGAAAACATATCACACTTTTCATCATAGTGCTTTTACCAATGCATAAAATGCATGGAGAAGTCATTTCGAATGACTGGTCCTCAGTGTTGTGAGAACGATGACTGGTTAACATTTTTGGTGGTTTCTTGTTCAGTCCATAGGCCTACATCATGTGGCAAACCGGTGAGCATGTGGCTCTATTAGTATAGGAGATACCTGAAAACATATCACACTTTTCATCATAGTGCTTTTACCAATGCATAAAATGCATGGAGAAGTCATTTCGAATGACTGGTCCTCAGTGTTGTGAGAACGATGACTGGTTAAAATTTTTGGTGGTTTCTTGTTCAGTCCATAGGCCTACATCATGTGGCAAACCGGTGAGCATGTGGCTCTATTAGTATAGGAGATACCTGAAAACATATCACACTTTTCATCATAGTGCTTTTACCAATGCATAAAATGCATGGAGAAGTCATTTCGAATGACTGGTCCTCAGTGTTGTGAGAACGATGACTGGTTAAAATTTTTGGTGGTTTCTTGTTCAGTCCATAGGCCTACATCATGTGGCAAACCAGTGAGCATGTGGCTCTATTAGTATAGGAGATACCTGAAAAAATATCACACTTTTCATCATAGTGCTTTTACCAATGCATAAAATGCATGGAGAAGTCATTTCGAATGACTGGTCCTCAGTGTTGTGAGAACGATGACTGGTTAAAATTTTTGGTGGTTTCTTGTTCAGTCCATAGGCCTACATCATGTGGCAAACCGGTGAGCATGTGGCTCTATTAGTATAGGAGATACCTGAAAACATATCACACTTTTCATCATAGTGCTTTTACCAATGCATAAAATGCATGGAGAAGTCATTTCGAATGACTGGTCCTCAGTGTTGTGAGAACGATGACTGGTTAACATTTTTGGTGGTTTCTTGTTCAGTCCATAGGCCTACATCATGTGGCAAACCGGTGAGCATGTGGCTCTATTAGTATAGGAGATACCTGAAAACATATCACACTTTTCATCATAGTGCTTTTACCAATGCATAAAATGCATGGAGAAGTCATTTCGAATGACTGGTCCTCAGTGTTGTGAGAACGATGACTGGTTAAAATTTTTGGTGGTTTCTTGTTCAGTCCATGGGCCTACATCATATGGCAAACCGGTGAGCATGTGGCTCTATTAGTATAAGAGATACCTGAAAACATATCACACTTTTCATCATAGTGCTTTTACCAATGCATAAAATGCATGGAGAAGTCATTTCGAATGACTGGTCCTCAGTGTTGTGAGAACGATGACTGGTTAAATTTTTTGGTGGTTTCTTGTTCAGTCCATAGGCCTACATCATGTGGCAAACCGGTGAGCATGTGGCTCTATTAGTATAGGAGATACCTGAAAACATATCACACTTTTCATCATAGTGCTTTTACCAATGCATAAAATGCATGGAGAAGTCATTTTGAATGACTGGTCCTCAGTGTTGTGAGAACGATGACTGATTAAAATTTTTGGTGGTTTCTTGTTCAGTCCATAGGCCTACATCATGTGGCAAACCGGTGAGCATGTGGCTCTATTAGTATAGGAGATACCTGAAAACATATCACACTTTTCATCATAGTGCTTTTACCAATGCATAAAATGCATGGAGAAGTCATTTCGAATGACTGGTCCTCAGTGTTGTGAGAACGATGACTGGTTAAAATTTTTGGTGGTTTCTTGTTCAGTCCATAGTGCTACATCATGTGGCAAACCGGTGAGCATGTGGCTCTATTAGTATAGGAGATACCTGAAAACATATCACACTTTTCATCATAGTGCTTTTACCAATGCATAAAATGCATGGAGAAGTCATTTCGAATGACTGGTCCTCAGTGTTGTGAGAACGATGACTGGTTAAAATTTTTGGTGGTTTCTTGTTCAGTCCATGAACCTACATCATGTGGCAAACCGGTGAGCATGTGGCTCTATTAGTATAGGAGATACCTGAAAACATATCACACTTTTCATCATAGTGCTTTTACCAATGCATAAAATGCATGGAGAAGTCATTTCGAATGACTGGTCCTCAGTGTTGTGAGAACGATGACTGGTTAAAATTTTTGGTGGTTTCTTGTTCAGTCCATAGGCCTACATCATGTGGCAAACCGGTGAGCATGTGGCTCTATTAGTATAGGAAATACCTGAAAACATATCACACTTTTCATCATAGTGCTTTTACCAATGCATAAAATGCATGGAGAAGTCATTTCGAATGACTGGTCCTCAGTGTTGTGAGAACGATGACTGGTTAAAATTTTTGGTGGTTTCTTGTTCAGTCCATAGGCCTACATCATGTGGCAAACCGGTGAGCATGTGGCTCTATTAGTATAGGAGATACCTGAAAACATATCACACTTTTCATCATAGTGCTTTTACCAATGCATAAAATGCATGGAGAAGTCATTTCGAATGACTGGTCCTCAGTGTTGTGAGAACGATGACTGGTTAAAATTATTGGTGGTTTCTTGTTCAGTCCATAGGCCTACATCATGTGGCAAACCGGTGAGCATGTGGCTCTATTAGTATAGGAGATACATGAAAACATATCACACTTTTCATCATAGTGCTTTTACCAATGCATAAAATGCATGGAGAAGTCATTTCGAATGACTGGTCCTCAGTGTTGTGAGAACGATGACTGGTTAAAATTTTTGGTGGTTTCTTGTTCAGTCCATAGGCCTACATCATGTGGCAAACCGGTGAGCATGTGGCTCTATTAGTATAGGAGATACCTGAAAACATATCACACTTTTCATCATAGTGCTTTTACCAATGCATAAAATGCATGGAGAAGTCATTTCGAATGACTGGTCCTCAGTGTTGTGAGAACGATGACTGGTTAACATTTTTGGTGGTTTCTTGTTCAGTCCATAGGCCTACATCATGTGGCAAACCGGTGAGCATGTGGCTCTATTAGTATAGGAGATACCTGAAAACATATCACACTTTTCATCATAGTGCTTTTACCAATGCATAAAATGCATGGAGAAGTCATTTCGAATGACTGGTCCTCAGTGTTGTGAGAACGATGACTGGTTAAAATTTTTGGTGGTTTCTTGTTCAGTCCATAGGCCTACATCATCTGGCAAACCGGTGAGCATGTGGCTCTATTAGTATAGGAGATACTTGAAAACATATCACACTTTTCATCATAGTGCTTTTACCAATGCATAAAATGCATGGAGAAGTCATTTCGAATGACTGGTCCTCAGTGTTGTGAGAACGATGACTGGTTAAAATTTTTGGTGGTTTCTTGTTCAGTCCATAGGCCTACATCATGTGGCAAACCGGTGAGCATGTGGCTCTATTAGTATAGGAGATACCTGAAAACATATCACACTTTTCATCATAGTGCTTTTACCAATGCATAAAATGCATGGAGAAGTCATTTCGAATGACTGGTCCTCAGTGTTGTGAGAACGATGACTGGTTAAAATTTTTGGTGGTTTCTTGTTCAGTCCATAGGCCTACATCATGTGGCAAACCGGTGAGCATGTGGCTCTATTAGTATAGGAGATACCTGAAAACATATCACACTTTTCATCATAGTGCTTTTACCAATGCATAAAATGCATGGAGAAGTCATTTCGAATGACTGGTCCTCAGTGTTGTGAGAACGATGACTGGTTAAAATTTTTGGTGGTTTCTTGTTCAGTCCATAGGCCTACATCATGTGGCAAACCGGTGAGCATGTGGCTCTATTAGTATAGGAGATACCTGAAAACATATCACACTTTTCATCATAGTACTTTTACCAATGCATAAAATGCATGGAGAAGTCATTTCGAATGACTGGTCCTCAGTGTTGTGAGAACGATGACTGGTTAAAATTTTTGGTGGTTTCTTGTTCAGTCCATAGGCCTACATCATGTGGCAAACCGGTGAGCATGTGGCTCTATTAGTATAGGAGATACCTGAAAACATATCACACTTTTCATCATAGTGCTTTTACCAATGCATAAAATGCATGGAGAAGTCATTTCGAATGACTGGTCCTCAGTGTTGTGAGAACGATGACTGGTTAAAATTTTTGGTGGTTTCTTGTTCAGTCCATAGGCCTACATCATGTGGCAAACCGGTGAGCATGTGGCTCTATTAGTATAGGAGATACCTGAAAACATATCACACTTTTCATCATAGTGCTTTTACCAATGCATAAAATGCATGGAGAAGTCATTTCGAATGACTGGTCCTCAGTGTTGTGAGAACGATGACTGGTTAAAATTTTTGGTGGTTTCTTGTTCAGTCCATAGGCCTACATCATGTGGCAAACCGGTGAGCAT
Source organism: Ranitomeya imitator (assembly GCF_032444005.1). Classification (NCBI taxonomy): domain Eukaryota; kingdom Metazoa; phylum Chordata; class Amphibia; order Anura; family Dendrobatidae; genus Ranitomeya; species Ranitomeya imitator. The sequence goes on along the minus strand of NW_027194809.1, from coordinate 234,085 downwards.
GTGGCTCTATTAGTATAGGAGATACCTGAAAACATATCACACTTTTCATCATAGTGCTTTTACCAATGCATAAAATGCATGGAGAAGTCATTTCGAATGACTGGTCCTCAGTGTTGTGAGAACGATGACTGGTTAAAATTTTTGGTGGTTTCTTGTTCAGTCCATAGGCCTACATCATGTGGCAAACCGGTGAGCATGTGGCTCTATTAGTATAGGAGATACCTGAAAACATATCACACTTTTCATCATAGTGCTTTTACCAATGCATAAAATGCATGGAGAAGTCATTTCGAATGACTGGTCCTCAGTGTTGTGAGAACGATGACTGGTTAAAATTTTTGGTGGTTTCTTGTTCAGTCCATAGGCCTACATCATGTGGGAAACCGGTGAGCATGTGGCTCTATTAGTATAGGAGATACCTGAAAATGTGGCACCCCTAGGGGTATTTGCCACAAAAATAGTTACTGACAGTAAGTACAAATACTAAAATAGCAAGACTACACTACCACCTCCGGCCAGAAGGGGGAGCTCCAGAGACTCCCCTTGATCCATTCTGGTCTGAGAGAAGAAATGGCAGTTGGGCCAAGGAGCTGAAAGTGAGAGGTCATACAGTTGAATCTCTAACAGCCCTGTGACTGTTACCAGGCCTAAATCACCGGCCTGAGGAGAAGAGGGATAGAGAAAAAGGACATTGTGAGAACCGGGTAGCATTAATCACTACCCAGAACAGGCGCAAAGACGGATACCGGATCCGTGGCTGTATTCATTATATATAATACAGCAACCGGAAAAACGTGAGGTGATATCAGCTTCACTAGGGCCGGACGCAGCAACAGACACAGAGTTCAGCGGTACTCCCAGAGGGGGTAAACCGATAAAAGGACTCGGGTTGCCCGTCGAACCAGGACCCGGAGGGGACAGATTGGGCCGGCAGCCAGTTCACATACAGCAGCAGGGCCACACAGAAATTGCGCACAATAAGAGGCGAAGACCCCGGCAGGGTCAAAGTAACTCAGAGTTCCCATACAGACTCCGGTGACAGGACTGGTTGTAAATCCTTTTATGTTAAAGTAAACTGGTTAAACGTTTCAGTGCCTCAGTCTTTCATTTGGACAATAGCCATCTATCCAGGATCGGGATCGTCACCGCTGGGAGAACCTGCTGCTGATCAAGTAAGTGCCTGTCCCCTCATGATACCCCTTACACTGTGCATTGCCTGAGGCCACAGCACCGGGTCAAGCCACCTGTGACATCCCCCTCAAGAGACAGACTCCATTGGTCCGGTGCTGGGTATCCCGGTCTCCTGGGCGTCACAATTGGCATCACGAACAGGATCTAGCCAGCCCGTATACCGGGTATTGTGTGCCGTGATTGGAGCCCAAAACTGTGAAAACTGGGATGAAAAATCTTGAAAATTGACTTTATTAAAGAAAAATCCATTCCCCATTGAAAACTATTGAAAGTGACTTTTCCCCATTGGTTATAATGGAGTAAAGATGGCCGCCATCCCCTGAGGTAATCACTTCATAACCGTTAGGCACGAGACTGTTAATTGAGCTACGCCATCACCTGAGCCCCAGTCTAACTGAAAAACTTCAGAATCCGCCATTACAGAGCGCGGTGGGTGGGAGCAGCAGGGGGCGTGTCATTGTGGGCGGCACCAAGCTGAGCGCTCTGACATCAGAGCAAGGGGAAAATCGATCCTGCTGCACAGCGGAACGAATCTACACTATCCCAACGGAAGTGGAGGACCGGAAGGGTCCGGATTAACTAAGGGGGCACAGTATGTCGCAGCACGGAGACGCCGCAGCACCCGGCAACGCTAATGCAGCTGAAAGACAGAGTGTCAATAGAGAGTCCGGCAGCGCAGCGGTGCAAGGAGTGGCACCCATCATGCCGATGCTGATGCCATATACCCCGGGTGGCCCATGGCTTCCAATGTATGAAGGTGAGCCTAATACCCTTGATGATTTCAGAGAAAAGATGCTGGCCCATTTTGACATGTTCCCTGTGGGTGAAGTTCAGCGTGTTAGTCTCCTGATGATGCAGTTAAGTGGCCATGCTAAGCGAGAAGTCACAGCATGGGCAGCTGATCTAAAAGGCACTGTTGAACGCATATTTGCTGGATTAAAAGCTACATTTGAAACCACGGCCAGCAGCAAAGCTAAAATACGATTCTTTAATTGCAAACAAAAAGCTAATGAGGGCGTGAGAGACTTTGCCTTAAACCTGCAGGAAGCCCTTAAATCACTTACACTGGCTGAACCCATTTTTAACACCGGAGCGGATAAACTGCTAAGAGATCAATTTATTGAGGGACTCTACACCCCTTCTCACCGGGGGCATGTGAGCATGCTTGTTTTTAAGAACCCTGAATTGACATTTGCCCAATTAAAGGAGAGCGCTATACGTCTCCAGCTGGCAGAGGCACCTCGGGATCAGGATCCTGCGCAACCCATGGCAGAGGCACCTCAACAACAGGGAGTGCCAGTGACATCAGCTATGTCTGGGGCCATTGCTAAGCCCCTGGGGCCCAGTACTAATGAGGCTCTTCAACAAAAGCTTGACTCTTTAGCTGATGTTGTTGCTTCAATGGCTAAAACCATGCAGGAGATGAGAGGACACAAGATGGAGTTGGCAAACTGTAGAGAGGATGTTCCATGGATGAGACCCCGGAGATACCGGACATGGAGAGGACGACCCCGCGACCGCTACCAACCGGATGGACAGCCCATTTGCCGCCGTTGCCAGCAGCCGGGCCACTTTGCACGAGATTGTGATTTAAACGGGAATCCCCTGGGAATGCGGGCCGCTTCGCAGGGATGAACTTTCAAGGCCCAACACCCTGGCACGACAGGTACATCGGAGGACGACCCATTATCCCTATCGTGCTGGACGGAATTCCCCTCAACGCTTTGCTGGACACAGGTTCCCAGATTTCATCTATACCGTATATCCTTTATAAGAGGTACTGGGCTGATGCAAATATTGATAAAGGGCCCTCTGATGTTGAACTAGATATATGGGCCAGTAATGGTAAGTTGGTACCGAAACTAGGATTCAGGGAGATGACCATAAAGATTGGTAAAGTAGAACTGAAGAAACAGGGTATAATTGTTGTTGATGTTGACCGGCGGAACTGTGAACCAACTGTATTGATAGGAATGAATGTGTTAGAGAACTGCTTTTCCGAAGTCATTTCTGTCTTACAGCAAATTGCTGAAACTGCCCAATCCTGCCAGCAGAGAGTTCTCCGGAGGGAAATAAAAGTATTGATGTTAAGGCAACAGGTAGAAGTTGCAGGTGGAGAAATCGGCAGTGTGAGGGTAAGTGATGCAACGTCTATTGTAATCCCACCAAAAACAGAAATGCTGGTATGGTGTAGAGCAGCCATTGGTACTAAGGGACGAGATTATCAAGCCTTAATAGAACCAGTGTACACCGACAGCAGGCCCACTATACTCACAGCACGAGGGATAGTCGAGGTACACCGGGAACGAGTACCGGTACGACTTTTGAACTGTGGAGAGGAAGAGGTCACTTTGCCAAGGTATGCTACAATGGCAAAGCTATATACTGTTGACAACAATGCCATCACAACCATTGAGCCCTTAGAACCAACCTGTCAGGTGGAAGGCAATGGCTCAGATGGAGAAATTGAGGATTGGTGCCAACAGCTACACGTGGGCATAAATTCAACACCTACCCATCAAAAACAAGGGGTGTACAGGCTAGTGACGGAATATGAACAAGTCTTCAGTAAACACCCATTGGACTTCGGATGGATAGAAGGGGTAGAACACACAATCCCCACAGGTGACCATCCCCCAATAAAAGAAAGATATAGACCCATACCGCCCGCTCACTATCAATGTGCAAAAGATATGCTGAGGGAAATGAAACAGGCCGGGGTAATAAGAGACAGCTGTAGCCCCTGGGCGGCCCCTCTAGTGATTGTCAAAAAAAAGGACGGAACCATGAGAATGTGCGTAGACTACCGGAAGATTAATAACATCACCCATAAAGACGCCTACCCCTTGCCTAGGATAGAAGAGTCCTTAACTGCTTTGAAATCTGCTAATTATTTTTCCACCTTAGACTTAACAAGCGGGTATTGGCAAGTCCCTGTGGCTGAGAGAGATAAGGAAAAGACGGCATTCACCACACCAATGGGTCTATGTGAATTTAATCGCATGCCGTTCGGACTCTGCAACGCATCCGGTACCTTCCAGAGGCTGATGGAATGCTGCCTCGGACACAAGAACTTCGAGACCGTCCTCCTGTACCTAGATGATGTGATCGTCTACTCTAAGACTTACGAACAACACTTAATAGACCTGGCAGAAGTGTTCGAAGCCTTATCCAGGTATGGCATGAAAGTCAAGCCATCCAAATGTCACCTTCTCAAGCCAAAGGTACAGTACCTGGGACACATCGTGAGTTCGGAGGGAGTAGCACCAGATCCCGAGAAAATAAGCGCCATAAGGGATTGGCCAAGACCTACCAGCGCAAAAGAAGTGAGACAATTCCTGGGATTGGTGGGTTACTATCGCAGATTTATAAATGGATTTACCAAGTTGGCAGCACCCTTGCAAGACACCTTGGTAGGGCAGACGAAGAAACCTTCAAACCGAAACCCTCCTTTTCAGTGGAACGACGAAAGGGAAGACTCCTTTGAACAACTAAAGAAGGCACTAACCGGAGAAGAGGTTCTGGCATACCCAGATTACCATAAACCTTTCATCCTCTACACCGATGCCAGTAATGTGGGACTAGGAGCGGTGCTGTCACAAAAGCAAGAAGGTCGGGAGAAAGTCATCGCCTTTGCAAGTAGAAAGCTCCGGCCTACTGAAAGAAATTCAGAAAATTACAGCTCCTTCAAATTGGAACTACTGGCAGTAGTTTGGGCTGTGACGGAGCGTTTCAAACACTATCTGGCCGCTGCAGAATTTATTGTCTATACTGACAACAATCCGTTGACCCACCTGGACACAGCCAAATTAGGTGCGTTAGAACAGCGATGGATAGCCCGGTTATCTAATTACAACTTCATAATCAAGTATCGAGCAGGTCGCAAGAATGGAAATGCCGATGCCCTATCCCGGATGCCACACTTGAGAGATGTAGAAGAGGAAACGGGGGAGCTTGAAGAAATTGAACTACCAGCCTTCCATCGTCCCAAGGCAAAACATCATCAGTCAAGTACCTATCAGAAACAACAAGAGGTGAATTTTAATCTGTTAGCACACCATAGATGGGCTGACACCCAAGACAGCAATCCGGCTGTGAAGTTGGTGAAGGAACTGTTGACTGAGCAAAGTGCATATCCCGATGAGGATGCCCCAGAAGAGACGCATCAACTCTGGAAAGAGAGAGGCAAAATGTTCCTGTATCAAGGGAAGCTCTGTAGAAGATACACCAATCCAAAAACACATGAATTGGTTTGGCAGATTATTGTGCCTAAACAAGATGTGAAGATGGTCCTCGAAGCTTACCATAATGGTGCTGGTCACTTCGGTTGGAAAAAGTTAGAAGTACTTCTGAAGAGAAAGATTTTATTGGGTCGGGATGAGAAAATCAATCGAACAGTGGTGCAGAAATTGTGGCCCGTGCAACCTCAGAAGAAACGATCAAAAGAACCAAAGAGCACCACTGCAGCCCATAATCACCAAACAACCACTTGAACTTGTAGCCATGGACCACGTGAAGTTGACACCAAGCCGGTCCGGCTATGTCTATGCCTTGACCATCGTGGACCATTATTCACGTTTCTTGGTAGTAGTACCCGTAAAAGATCTGACAGCAAAAACAGCAGCCAAAGCTTTCCAAACGTACTTTTGTAGACCCCATGGATATCCGGAACAGGTTCTCACCGACCAAGGTACAGCCTTTGAATCAGAGATCTTCAGAGAATTCTGTAATATGTATGGTTGCAAAAAGATCCGGACGACGGCCTATCATCCACAAACAAACGGCTTATGCGAGAAGATGAACCATATTGTAATAGACCTACTAAAGACTTTACCTGAGACAGAAAGGAATCAATGGCCAGAGAAATTGCCTGACTTGGTGGATCTGTATAATCATGTCCCGGTGAGCTCCACCAACTGCACCCCAGCTTATCTTATGCGTGCAAGACCCGGCCAATTACCAATCGATCTAGAAATGGGAATTCTGAAACCAGACGCAGAAGTTCAAGACTCCAATTGGGATATCATACGGCAAAAGCAGTATCACCAAGTGCAAGAGAGTGTGGAAAGAAGCCTTCAGCAAACTAGAGAAAGACAAGAGCGAACTTTCAACCAGAATGCTCTAGCGACCCCATTAAGACCGGGTGACCAAGTGCTCAAGAGAAATCGTCGAACCAATAAACTGGACAATCAGTGGGAAGCCGTACCCTACACAGTTTTACCAACAAGAGTGGATAATCCTAAAATGTGTCTCATTAGCAAAAACGGAGGCTTAACATCTGTACTAGTGTCAAGAGACAATCTTTAATTATGTCCGGAAGCATTGAAAGAGCCAGAGGTTGTCCAGCCAGAACCAGAAGTTATTCAACCCATACAGGTTCAACCAGTAAAGGAAAAAGAAAGGAAGTGTATCACACCTGTATAGGAGACTTTCCCAAAACCCTACTAACATACCATGGTGCAGTAGTGGTTCCCATGGTGGCCTTTTACCCAACACCGAACCCAATACCAGAAGTCCCAAGACAGGAAGAGGCTGACCCCGTACTACAGGAGGTTCCAGGCCAGGAAGAACAGATTCCTGGTCAGAGTAATCCCATTCACGGTGGACTTGCCAACTCCATAGTCGTGGAATTATCTTTAGCAGAGCGGGCAGATACTACATCCGCAGTAGACAGTAGTACACCACATGAAGAGACACCGCTATTACGTAGATCACAGCGTAGTACCCAGGGTCAATTACCGGCCAGGTATGCAAATTACCAACTATAAAGTTCATAATGTGAATTGTATATATGTTATGCCGTATATAGTTAAACAGAAAATGTAGTATAGTCATTGTTATCAGTCTGCAACGTTTAAGCCCAGTGCCTACAGAGACTTGTCTGTATGAACTTATTGCATATTCTTGAACTTTTTATCAGCCCGGAGGCACTAAATCAAAGCTTCGGAAAGACTGCTTTTTGAACTTTGCTTTTTGCTCTTTTTGAACTTTCTTTAGACTTTATATTGATAACTCCGTTGGAAAAATGGAACTAAATTCCTGGACACTAAGTACAGTGCCTTTCCTAATACCTTCAAGGATAGAACTGTATTAATGGACGCTATTTGAAGTGACTTTTTACAGAACTCTATTTTTGTTTCCTTGAGTGGTTTTTGTAACTTTTCATTTTTAAGACTCTGTACATATTAATTGTTATTTCAAAATGTTATTGTCCCACAGTCCCGGAGTACTGTTCTTAACTAAGGGGGAATGTGGCACCCCTAGGGGTATTTGCCACAAAAATAGTTACTGACAGTAAGTACAAATACTAAAATAGCAAGACTGCACTACCACCTCCGGCCAGAAGGGGGAGCTCCAGAGACTCCCCTTGATCCATTCTGGTCTGAGAGAAGAAATGGCAGTTGGGCCAAGGAGCTGAAAGTGAGAGGTCATACAGTTGAATCTCTAACAGCCCTGTGACTGTTACCAGGCCTAAATCACCGGCCTGAGGAGAAGAGGGATAGAGAAAAAGGACATTGTGAGAACCGGGTAGCATTAATCACTACCCAGAACAGGCGCAAAGACGGATACCGGATCCGTGGCTGTATTCATTATATATAATACAGCAACCGGAAAAACGTGAGGTGATATCAGCTTCACTAGGGCCGGACGCAGCAACAGACACAGAGTTCAGCGGTACTCCCAGAGGGGGTAAACCGATAAAAGGACTCGGGTTGCCCGTCGAACCAGGACCCGGAGGGGACAGATTGGGCCGGCAGCCAGTTCACATACAGCAGCAGGGCCACACAGAAATTGCGCACAATAAGAGGCGAAGACCCCGGCAGGGTCAAAGTAACTCAGAGTTCCCATACAGACTCCGGTGACAGGACTGGTTGTAAATCCTTTTATGTTAAAGTAAACTGGTTAAACGTTTCAGTGCCTCAGTCTTTCATTTGGACAATAGCCATCTATCCAGGATCGGGATCGTCACCGCTGGGAGAACCTGCTGCTGATCAAGTAAGTGCCTGTCCCCTCATGATACCCCTTACACTGTGCATTGCCTGAGGCCACAGCACCGGGTCAAGCCACCCGTGACATCCCCCTCAAGAGACAGACTCCATTGGTCCGGTGCTGGGTATCCCGGTCTCCTGGGCGTCACAAAAACATATCACACTTTTCATCATAGTGCTTTTACCAATGCATAAAATGCATGGAGAAGTCATTTCGAATGACTGGTCCTCAGTGTTGTGAGAACGATGACTGGTTAAAATTTTTGGTGGTTTCTTGTTCAGTCCATAGGCCTACATCATGTGGCAAACCGGTGAGCATGTGGCTCTATTAGTATAGGAGATACCTGAAAACATATCACACTTTTCATCATAGTGCTTTTACCAATGCATAAAATGCATGGAGAAGTCATTTCGAATGACTGGTCCTCAGTGTTGTGAGAACGATGACTGGTTAAAATTTTTGGTGGTTTCTTGTTCAGTCCATGGGCCTACATCATGTGGCAAACCGGTGAGCATGTGGCTCTATTAGTATAGGAGATACCTGAAAACATATCACACTTTTCATCATAGTGCTTTTACCAATGCATAAAATGCATGGAGAAGTCATTTCGAATGACTGGTCCTCAGTGTTGTGAGAACGATGACTGGTTAAAATTTTTGGTGGTTTCTTGTTCAGTCCATAGGCCTACATCATGTGGCAAACCGGTGAGCATGTGGCTCCATTAGTATAGGAGATACCTGAAAACATATCACACTTTTCATCATAGTGCTTTTACCAATGCATAAAATGCATGGAGAAGTCATTTCGAATGACTGGTCCTCAGTGTTGTGAGAACGATGACTGGTTAAAATTTTTGGTGGTTTCTTGTTCAGTCCATAGGCCTACATCATGTGGCAAACCGGTGAGCATGTGGCTCTATTAGTATAGGAGATACCTGAAAACATATCACACTTTTCATCATAGTGCTTTTACCAATGCATAAAATGCATGGAGAAGTCATTTCGAATGACTGGTCCTCAGTGTTGTGAGAACGATGACTGGTTAAAATTTTTGGTGGTTTCTTGTTCAGTCCATAGGCCTACATCATGTGGCAAACCGGTGAGCATGTGGCTCTATTAGTATAGGAGATACCTGAAAACATATCACACTTTTCATCATAGTGCTTTTACCAATGCATAAAATGCATGGAGAAGTCATTTCGAATGACTGGTCCTCAGTGTTGTGAGAACGATGACTGGTTAAAATTTTTGGTGGTTTCTTGTTCAGTCCATAGGCCTACATCATGTGGCAAACCGGTGAGCATGTGGCTCTATTAGTATAGGAGATACCTGAAAACATTTCACACTTTTCATCATAGTGCTTTTACCAATGCATAAAATGCATGGAGAAGTCATTTCGAATGACTGGTCCTCAGTGTTGTGAGAACGATGACTGGTTAAAATTTTTGGTGGTTTCTTGTTCAGTCCATAGGCCTACATCATGTGGCAAACCGGTGAGCATGTGGCTCTATTAGTATAGGAGATACCTGAAAACATATCACACTTTTCATCATAGTGCTTTTACCAATGCATAAAATGCATGGAGAAGTCATTTCGAATGACTGGTCCTCAGTGTTGTGAGAACGATGACTGGTTAAAATTTTTGGTGGTTTCTTGTTCAGTCCATAGGCCTACATCATGTGGCAAACCGGTGAGCATGTGGCTCTATTAGTATAGGAGATACCTGAAAACATATCACACTTTCATCATAGTGCTTTTACCAATGCATAAAATGCATGGAGAAGTCATTTCGAATGACTGGTCCTCAGTGTTGTGAGAACGATGACTGGTTAAAAATTTTTGTGGTTTCTTGTTCAGTCCATAGGCCTACATCATGTGGCAAACCGGTGAGCATGTGGCTCTATTAGTATAGGAGATACCTGAAAACATATCACACTTTTCATCATAGTGCTTTTACCAATGCATAAAATGCATGGAGAAGTCATTTCGAATGACTGGTCCTCAGTGTTGTGAGAACGATGACTGGTTAAAATTTTTGGTGGTTTCTTGTTCAGTCCATAGGCCTACATCATGTGGCAAACCGGTGAGCATGTGGCTCTATTAGTATAGGAGATACCTGAAAACATATCACACTTTTCATCATAGTGCTTTTACCAATGCATAAAATGCATGGAGAAGTCATTTCGAATGACTGGTCCTCAGTGTTGTGAGAACGATGACTGGTTAAAATTTTTGGTGGTTTCTTGTTCAGTCCATAGGCCTACATCATGTGGCAAACCGGTGAGCATGTGGCTCTATTAGTATAGGAGATACCTGAAAACATATCACACTTTTCATCATAGTGCTTTTACCAATGCATAAAATGCATGGAGAAGTCATTTCGAATGACTGGTCCTCAGTGTTGTGAGAACAATTACTGGTTAAAATTTTTGGTGGTTTCTTGTTCAGTCCATAGGCCTACATCATGTGGCAAACCGGTGAGCATGTGGCTCTATTAGTATAGGAGATACCTGAAAACATATCACACTTTTCATCATAGTGCTTTTACCAATGCATAAAATGCATGGAGAAGTCATTTCGAATGACTGGTCCTCAGTGTTGTGAGAACGATGACTGGTTAAAATTTTTGGTGGTTTCTTGTTCAGTCCATAGGCCTACATCATGTGGCAAACCGGTGAGCATGTGGCTCTATTAGTATAGGAGATACCTGAAAACATATCACACTTTTCATCATAGTGCTTTTACCAATGCATAAAATGCATGGAGAAGTCATTTCGAATGACTGGTCCCCAGTGTTGTGAGAACGATGACTGGTTAAAATTTTTGGTGGTTTCTTGTTCAGTCCATAGGCCTACATCATGTGGCAAACCGGTGAGCATGTGGCTCTATTAGTATAGGAGATACCTGAAAACATATCACACTTTTCATCATAGTGCTTTTACCAATGCATAAAATGCATGGAGAAGTCATTTCGAATGACTGGTCCTCAGTGTTGTGAGAACGATGACTGGTTAACATTTTTGGTGGTTTCTTGTTCAGTCCATAGGCCTACATCATGTGGCAAACCGGTGAGCATGTGGCTCTATTAGTATAGGAGATACCTGAAAACATATCACACTTTTCATCATAGTGCTTTTACCAATGCATAAAATGCATGGAGAAGTCATTTCGAATGACTGGTCCTCAGTGTTGTGAGAACGATGACTGGTTAAAATTTTTGGTGGTTTCTTGTTCAGTCCATAGGCCTACATCATGTGGCAAACCGGTGAGCATGTGGCTCTATTAGTATAGGAGATACCTGAAAACATATCACACTTTTCATCATAGTGCTTTTACCAATGCATAAAATGCATGGAGAAGTCATTTCGAATGACTGGTTCTCAGTGTTGTGAGAACGATGACTGGTTAAAATTTTTGGTGGTTTCTTGTTCAGTCCATAGGCCTACATCATGTGGCAAACCGGTGAGCATGTGGCTCTATTAGTATAGGAGATACCTGAAAACATATCACACTTTTCATCATAGTGCTTTTACCAATGCATAAAATGCATGGAGAAGTCATTTCGAATGACTGGTCCTCAGTGTTGTGAGAACGATGACTGGTTAAAATTTTTGGTGGTTTCTTGTTCAGTCCATAGGCCTACATCATGTGGCAAACCGGTGAGCATGTGGCTCTATAAGTATAGGAGATACCTGAAAACATATCACACTTTTCATCATAGTGCTTTTACCAATGCATAAAATGCATGGAGAAGTCATTTCGAATGACTGGTCCTCAGTGTTGTGAGAACGATGACTGGTTAAAATTTTTGGTGGTTTCTTGTTCAGTCCATAGGCCTACATCATGTGGCAAACCGGTGAGCATGTGGCTCTATTAGTATAGGAGATACCTGAAAACATATCACACTTTTCATCATAGTGCTTTTACCAATGCATAAAATGCATGGAGAAGTCATTTCGAATGACTGGTCCTCAGTGTTGTGAGAACAATTACTGGTTAAAATTTTTGGTGGTTTCTTGTTCAGTCCATAGGCCTACATCATGTGGCAAACCGGTGAGCATGTGGCTCTATTAGTATAGGAGATACCTGAAAACATATCACACTTTTCATCATAGTGCTTTTACCAATGCATAAAATGCATGGAGAAGTCATTTCGAATGACTGGTCCTCAGTGTTGTGAGAACGATGACTGGTTAAAATTTTTGGTGGTTTCTTGTTCAGTCCATAGGCCTACATCATGTGGCAAACCGGTGAGCATGTGGCTCTATTAGTATAGGAGATACCTGAAAACATATCACACTTTTCATCATAGTGCTTTTACCAATGCATAAAATGCATGGAGAAGTCATTTCGAATGACTGGTCCCCAGTGTTGTGAGAACGATGACTGGTTAAAATTTTTGGTGGTTTCTTGTTCAGTCCATAGGCCTACATCATGTGGCAAACCGGTGAGCATGTGGCTCTATTAGTATAGGAGATACCTGAAAACATATCACACTTTTCATCATAGTGCTTTTACCAATGCATAAAATGCATGGAGAAGTCATTTCGAATGACTGGTCCTCAGTGTTGTGAGAACGATGACTGGTTAACATTTTTGGTGGTTTCTTGTTCAGTCCATAGGCCTACATCATGTGGCAAACCGGTGAGCATGTGGCTCTATTAGTATAGGAGATACCTGAAAACATATCACACTTTTCATCATAGTGCTTTTACCAATGCATAAAATGCATGGAGAAGTCATTTCGAATGACTGGTCCTCAGTGTTGTGAGAACGATGACTGGTTAAAATTTTTGGTGGTTTCTTGTTCAGTCCATAGGCCTACATCATGTGGCAAACCGGTGAGCATGTGGCTCTATTAGTATAGGAGATACCTGAAAACATATCACACTTTTCATCATAGTGCTTTTACCAATGCATAAAATGCATGGAGAAGTCATTTCGAATGACTGGTTCTCAGTGTTGTGAGAACGATGACTGGTTAAAATTTTTGGTGGTTTCTTGTTCAGTCCATAGGCCTACATCATGTGGCAAACCGGTGAGCATGTGGCTCTATTAGTATAGGAGATACCTGAAAACATATCACACTTTTCATCATAGTGCTTTTACCAATGCATAAAATGCATGGAGAAGTCATTTCGAATGACTGGTCCTCAGTGTTGTGAGAACGATGACTGGTTAAAATTTTTGGTGGTTTCTTGTTCAGTCCATAGGCCTACATCATGTGGCAAACCGGTGAGCATGTGGCTCTATTAGTATAGGAGATACCTGAAAACATATCACACTTTTCATCATAGTGCTTTTACCAATGCATAAAATGCAAGGAGAAGTCATTTCGAATGACTGGTCCTCAGTGTTGTGAGAACGATGACTGGTTAAAATTTTTGGTGGTTTCTTGTTCAGTCCATAGGCCTACATCATGTGGCAAACCGGTGAGCATGTGGCTCTATTAGTATAGGAGATACCTGAAAACATATCACACTTTTCATCATAGTGCTTTTACCAATGCATAAAATGCATGGAGAAGTCATTTCGAATGACTGGTCCTCAGTGTTGTGAGAACGATGACTGGTTAAAATTTTTGGTGGTTTCTTGTTCAGTCCATAGGCCTACATCATGTGGCAAACCGGTGAGCATGTGGCTCTATTAGTATAGGAGATACCTGAAAACATATCACACTTTTCATCATAGTGCTTTTACCAATGCATAAAATGCATGGAGAAGTCATTTCGAATGACTGGTCCTCAGTGTTGTGAGAACGATGACTGGTTAAAATTTTTGGTGGTTTCTTGTTCAGTCCATAGGCCTACATCATGTGGCAAACCGGTGAGCATGTGGCTCTATTAGTATAGGAGATACCTGAAAACATATCACACTTTTCATCATAGTGCTTTTACCAATGCATAAAATGCATGGAGAAGTCATTTCGAATGACTGGTCCTCAGTGTTGTGAGAACGATGACTGGTTAAAATTTTTGGTGGTTTCTTGTTCAGTCCATAGGCCTACATCATGTGGCAAACCGGTGAGCATGTGGCTCTATTAGTATAGGAGATACCTGAAAACATATCACACTTTTCATCATAGTGCTTTTACCAATGCATAAAATGCATGGAGAAGTCATTTCGAATGACTGGTCCTCAGTGTTGTGAGAACGATGACTGGTTAAAATTTTTGGTGGTTTCTTGTTCAGTCCATAGGCCTACATCATGTGGCAAACCGGTGAGCATGTGGCTCTATTAGTATAGGAGATACCTGAAAACATATCACACTTTTCATCATAGTGCTTTTACCAATGCATAAAATGCATGGAGAAGTCATTTCGAATGACTGGTCCTCAGTGTTGTGAGAACGATGACTGGTTAAAATTTTTGGTGGTTTCTTGTTCAGTCCATAGGCCTACATCATGTGGCAAACCGGTGAGCATGTGGCTCTATTAGTATAGGAGATACCTGAAAACATATCACACTTTTCATCATAGTGCTTTTACCAATGCATAAAATGCATGGAGAAGTCATTTCGAATGACTGGTCCTCAGTGTTGTGAGAACGATGACTGGTTAAAATTTTTGGTGGTTTCTTGTTCAGTCCATAGGCCTACATCATGTGGCAAACCGGTGAGCATGTGGCTCTATTAGTATAGGAGATACGTGAAAACATATCACACTTTTCATCATAGTGCTTTTACCAATGCATAAAATGCATGGAGAAGTCATTTCGAATGACTGGTCCTCAGTGTTGTGAGAACGATGACTGGTTAAAATTTTTGGTGGTTTCTTGTTCAGTCCATAGGCCTACATCATGTGGCAAACCGGTGAGCATGTGGCTCTATTAGTATAGGAGATACCTGAAAACATATCACACTTTTCATCATAGTGCTTTTATCAATGCATAAAATGCATGGAGAAGTCATTTCGAATGACTGGTCCTCAGTGTTGTGAGAACGATGACAGGTTAAAATTTTTGGTGGTTTCTTGTTCAGTCCATAGGCCTACATCATGTGGCAAACCGGTGAGCATGTGGCTCTATTAGTATAGGAGATACCTGAAAACATATCACACTTTTCATCATAGTGCTTTTACCAATGCATAAAATGCATGGAGAAGTCATTTCGAATGACTGGTCCTCAGTGTTGTGAGAACGATGACTGGTTAAAATTTTTGGTGGTTTCTTGTTCAGTCCATAGGCCTACATCATGTGGCAAACCGGTGAGCATGTGGCTCTATTAGTATAGGAGATACCTGAAAACATATCACACTTTTCATCATAGTGCTTTTACCAATGCATAAAATGCATGGAGAAGTCATTTCGAATGACTGGTCCTCAGTGTTGTGAGAACGATGACTGGTTAACATTTTTGGTGGTTTCTTGTTCAGTGCATAGGCCTACATCATGTGGCAAACCGGTGAGCATGTGGCTCTATTAGTATAGGAGATGCCTGAAAACATATCACACTTTTCATCATAGTGCTTTTACCAATGCATAAAATGCATGGAGAAGTCATTTCGAATGACTGGTCCTCAGTGTTGTGAGAACGATGACTGGTTAACATTTTTGGTGGTTTCTTGTTCAGTCCATAGGCCTACATCATGTGGCAAACCGGTGAGCATGTGGCTCTATTAGTATAGGAGATACCTGAAAACATATCACACTTTTCATCATAGTGCTTTTACCAATGCATAAAATGCATGGAGAAGTCATTTCGAATGACTGGTCCTCAGTGTTGTGAGAACGATGACTGGTTAAAATTTTTGGTGGTTTCTTGTTCAGTCCATAGGCCTACATCATGTGGCAAACCGGTGAGCATGTGGCTCTATTAGTATAGGAGATACCTGAAAACATATCACACTTTTCATCATAGTGCTTTTACCAATGCATAAAATGCATGGAGAAGTCATTTCGAATGACTGGTCCTCAGTGTTGTGAGAACGATGACTGGTTAAAATTTTTGGTGGTTTCTTGTTCAGTCCATAGGCCTACATCATGTGGCAAACCGGTGAGCATGTGGCTCTATTAGTATAGGAGATACCTGAAAACATATCACACTTTTCATCATAGTGCTTTTACCAATGCATAAAATGCATGGAGAAGTCATTTCGAATGACTGGTCCTCAGTGTTGTGAGAACGATGACTGGTTAACATTTTTGGTGGTTTCTTGTTCAGTCCATAGGCCTACATCATGTGGCAAACCGGTGAGCATGTGGCTCTATTAGTATAGGAGATACCTGAAAACATATCACACTTTTCATTATAGTGCTTTTACCAATGCATAAAATGCATGGAGAAGTCATTTCGAATGACTGGTCCTCAGTGTTGTGAGAACAATGACTGGTTAAAATTTTTGGTGGTTTCTTGTTCAGTCCATAGGCCTACATCATGTGGCAAACCGGTGAGCATGTGGCTCTATTAGTATAGGAGATACCTGAAAACATATCACACTTTTCATCATAGTGCTTTTACCAATGCATAAAATGCATGGAGAAGTCATTTCGAATGACTGGTCCTCAGTGTTGTGAGAACGATGACTGGTTAAAATTTTTGGTGGTTTCTTGTTCAGTCCATAGGCCTACATCATGTGGCAAACCGGTGAGCATGTGGCTCTATTAGTATAGGAGATACCTGAAAACATATCACACTTTTCATCATAGTGCTTTTACCAATGCATAAAATGCATGGAGAAGTCATTTCGAATGACTGGTCCTCAGTGTTGTGAGAACGATGACTGGTTAAAATTTTTGGTGGTTTCTTGTTCAGTCCATAGGCCTACATCATGTGGCAAACCGGTGAGCATGTGGCTCTATTAGTATAGGAGATACCTGAAAACATATCACACTTTTCATCATAGTGCTTTTACCAATGCATAAAATGCATGGAGAAGTCATTTCGAATGACTGGTCCTCAGTGTTGTGAGAACGATGACTGGTTAAAATTTTTGGTGGTTTCTTGTTCAGTCCATAGGCCTACATCATGTGGCAAACCGGTGAGCATGTGGCTCTATTAGTATAGGAGATACCTGAAAACATATCACACTTTTCATCATAGTGCTTTTACCAATGCATAAAATGCATGGAGAAGTCATTTCGAATGACTGGTCCTCAGTGTTGTGAGAACGTTGACTGGTTAAAATTTTTGGTGGTTTCTTGTTCAGTCCATAGGCCTACATCATGTGGCAAACCGGTGAGCATGTGGCTCTATTAGTATAGGAGATACCTGAAAACATATCACACTTTTCATCATAGTGCTTTTACCAATGCATAAAATGCATGGAGAAGTCATTTCGAATGACTGGTCCTCAGTGTTGTGAGAACGATGACTGGTTAAAATTTTTGGTGGTTTCTTGTTCAGTCCATAGGCCTACATCATGTGGCAAACCGGTGAGCATGTGGCTCTATTAGTATAGGAGATACCTGAAAACATATCACACTTTTCATCATAGTGCTTTTACCAATGCATAAAATGCATGGAGAAGTCATTTTGAATGACTGGTCCTCAAGTATTGTGAGAACGATGACTGGTTAAAATTTTTGGTGGTTTCTTGTTCAGTCCATAGGCCTACATCATGTGGCAAACTGGTGAGCATGTGGCTCTATTAGTATAGGAGATACCTGAAAACATATCACACTTTTCATCATGGCTAAACAAAACAAAGAAGTAAGACAGGCAATTAACAGTAAAAAGAAAGCATTTGCACTATTAAAGCAGGATGGCACCATTGAAGCTCTAAAAAACTATAGGGAGAAAAATACTTTATCTAAAAAACTAATTAAAGCTGCCAAAAAGGAAACAGAGAAGCCCATTGCTAAGGAGAGTAAAACTAATCCCAAACTGTTCTTCAACTATATCAATAGTAAAATAATAAAAACTGAAAATGTAGGCCCCTTAAAAAATAGTGAGGAAAGAATGGTTGTAGATGACGAGGAAAAAGCTAACATATTAAACACCTTCTTCTCCACGGTATTCACGGTGGAAAATGAAATGCTAGGTGAAATCCCAAGAAACAATGAAAACCCTATATTAAGGGTCACCAATCTAACCCAAGAAGAGGTGCGAAACCGGCTAAATAAGATTAAAATAGATAAATCTCCGGGTCCGGATGGCATACACCCACGAGTACTAAGAGAACTAAGTAATGTAATAGATAAACCATTATTTCTTATTTTTAGTGACTCTATAGCGACAGGGTCTGTTCCGCAGGACTGGCGCATAGCAAATGTGGTGCCAATATTCAAAAAGGGCTCTAAAAGTGAACCTGGAAATTATAGGCCAGTAAGTCTAACCTCTATTGTTGGTTAAATATTTGAAGGGTTTCTGAGGGATGTTATTCTGGATTATCTCAATGAGAATAACTGTTTAACTCCATATCAGCATGGGTTTATGAGAAATCGCTCCTGTCAAACCAATCCAATCAGTTTTTATGAAGAGGTAAGCTATAGACTGGACCACGGTGAGTCATTGGACGTGGTATATCTCGATTTTTCCAAAGCGTTTGATACCGTGCCGCACAAGAGGTTGGTACACAAAATGAGAATGCTTGGTCTGGGGGAAAATGTGTGTAAATGGGTTAGTAACTGGCTTAGTGATAGAAAGCAGAGGGTGGTTATAAATGGTATAGTCTCTAACTGGGTCGCTGTGACCAGTGGGGTACCGCAGGGGTCAGTATTGGGACCTGTTCTCTTCAACATATTCATTAATGATCTGGTAGAAGGTTTACACAGTAAAATATCGATATTTGCAGATGATACAAAACTATGTAAAGCAGTTAATACAAGAGAAGATAGTATTCTGCTACAGATGGATCTGGATAAGTTGGAAACTTGGGCTGAAAGGTGGCAGATGAGGTTTAACAATGATAAATGTAAGGTTATACACATGGGAAGAGGGAATCAATATCACCATTACACACTGAACGGGAAACCACTGGGTAAATCTGACAGGGAGAAGGACTTGGGGATCCTAGTTAATGATAAACTTACCTGGAGCAGCCAGTGCCAGGCAGCAGCTGCCAAGGCAAACAGGATCATGGGGTGCATTAAAAGAGGTCTGGATACACATGATGAGAGCATTATACTGCCTCTGTACAAATCCCTAGTTAGACCGCACATGGAGTACTGTGTCCAGTTTTGGGCACCGGTGCTAAGGAAGGATATAATGGAACTAGAGAGAGTACAAAGGAGGGCAACAAAATTAATAAAGGGGATGGGAGAACTACAATACCCAGATAGATTAGCGAAATTAGGATTATTTAGTCTAGAAAAAAGACGACTGAGGGGCGATCTAATAACCATGTATAAGTATATAAGGGGACAATACAAATATCTCGCTGAGGATCTGTTTATACCAAGGAAGGTGACGGGCACAAGGGGGCATTCTTTGCGTCTGGAGGAGAGAAGGTTTTTCCACCAACATAGAAGAGGATTCTTTACTGTTAGGGCAGTGAGAATCTGGAATTGCTTGCCTGAGGAGGTGGTGATGGCGAACTCAGTCGAGGGGTTCAAGAGAGGCCTGGATGTCTTCCTGTGGAGCAGAACAATATTGTATCATACAATTATTAGGTTCTGTAGAAGGACGTAGATCTGGGTATTTATTATGATGGAATATAGGCTGAACTGGATGGACAAATGTCTTTTTTCGGCCTTACTAACTATGTTACTATGTTACTATCATAGTGCTTTTACCAATGCATAAAATGCATGGAGAAGTCATTTCGAATGACTGGTCCTCAGTGTTGTGAGAACGATGACTGGTTAAAATTTTTGGTGGTTTCTTGTTCAGTCCATAGGCCTACATCATGTGGCAAACCGGTGAGCATGTGGCTCTATTAGTATAGGAGATACCTGAAAACATATCACACTTTTCATCATAGTGCTTTTACCAATGCATAAAATGCATGGAGAAGTCATTTCGAATGACTGGTCCTCAGTGTTGTGAGAACGATGACTGGTTAAAATTTTTGGTGGTTTCTTGTTCAGTCCATAGGCCTACATCATGTGGCAAACCGGTGAGCATGTGGCTCTATTAGTATAGGAGATACCTGAAAACATATCACACTTTTCATCATAGTGCTTTTACCAATGCATAAAATGCATGGAGAAGTCATTTCGAATGACTGGTCCTCAGTGTTGTGAGAACGATGACTGGTTAAAATTTTTGGTGGTTTCTTGTTCAGTCCATAGGCCTACATCATGTGGCAAACCGGTGAGCATGTGGCTCTATTAGTATAGGAGATACCTGAAAACATATCACACTTTTCATCATAGTGCTTTTATCAATGCATAAAATGCATGGAGAAGTCATTTCGAATGACTGGTCCTCAGTGTTGTGAGAACGATGACTGGTTAAAATTTTTGGTGGTTTCTTGTTCAGTCCATAGGCCTACATCATGTGGCAAACCGGTGAGCATGTGGCTCTATTAGTATAGGAGATACCTGAAAACATATCACACTTTTCATCATAGTGCTTTTACCAATGCATAAAATGCATGGAGAAGTCATTTCGAATGACTGGTCCTCAGTGTTGTGAGAACGATGACTGGTTAAAATTTTTGGTGGTTTCTTGTTCAGTCCATAGGCCTACATCATGTGGCAAACCGGTGAGCATGTGGCTCTATTAGTATAGGAGATACCTGAAAACATATCACACTTTTCATCATAGTGCTTTTACCAATGCATAAAATGCATGGAGAAGTCATTTCGAATGACTGGTCCTCAGTGTTGTGAGAACGATGACTGGTTAACATTTTTGGTGGTTTCTTGTTCAGCGCATAGGCCTACATCATGTGGCAAACCGGTGAGCATGTGGCTCTATTAGTATAGGAGATGCCTGAAAACATATCACACTTTTCATCATAGTGCTTTTACCAATGCATAAAATGCATGGAGAAGTCATTTCGAATGACTGGTCCTCAGTGTTGTGAGAACGATGACTGGTTAACATTTTTGGTGGTTTCTTGTTCAGTCCATAGGCCTACATCATGTGGCAAACCGGTGAGCATGTGGCTCTATTAGTATAGGAGATACCTGAAAACATATCACACTTTTCATCATAGTGCTTTTACCAATGCATAAAATGCATGGAGAAGTCATTTCGAATGACTGGTCCTCAGTGTTGTGAGAACGATGACTGGTTAAAATTTTTGGTGGTTTCTTGTTCAGTCCATAGGCCTACATCATGTGGCAAACCGGTGAGCATGTGGCTCTATTAGTATAGGAGATACCTGAAAACATATCACACTTTTCATCATAGTGCTTTTACCAATGCATAAAATGCATGGAGAAGTCATTTCGAATGACTGGTCCTCAGTGTTGTGAGAACGATGACTGGTTAAAATTTTTGGTGGTTTCTTGTTCAGTCCATAGGCCTACATCATGTGGCAAACCGGTGAGCATGTGGCTCTATTAGTATAGGAGATACCTGAAAACATATCACACTTTTCATCATAGTGCTTTTACCAATGCATAAAATGCATGGAGAAGTCATTTCGAATGACTGGTCCTCAGTGTTGTGAGAACGATGACTGGTTAAAATTTTTGGTGGTTTCTTGTTCAGTCCATAGGCCTACATCATGTGGCAAACCGGTGAGCATGTGGCTCTATTAGTATAGGAGATACCTGAAAACATATCACACTTTTCATCATAGTGCTTTTACCAATGCATAAAATGCATGGAGAAGTCATTTCGAATGACTGGTCCTCAGTGTTGTGAGAACGATGACTGGTTAACATTTTTGGTGGTTTCTTGTTCAGCGCATAGGCCTACATCATGTGGCAAACCGGTGAGCATGTGGCTCTATTAGTATAGGAGATGCCTGAAAACATATCACACTTTTCATCATAGTGCTTTTACCAATGCATAAAATGCATGGAGAAGTCATTTCGAATGACTGGTCCTCAGTGTTGTGAGAACGATGACTGGTTAACATTTTTGGTGGTTTCTTGTTCAGTCCATAGGCCTACATCATGTGGCAAACCGGTGAGCATGTGGCTCTATTAGTATAGGAGATACCTGAAAACATATCACACTTTTCATCATAGTGCTTTTACCAATGCATAAAATGCATGGAGAAGTCATTTCGAATGACTGGTCCTCAGTGTTGTGAGAACGATGACTGGTTAAAATTTTTGGTGGTTTCTTGTTCAGTCCATAGGCCTACATCATGTGGCAAACCGGTGAGCATGTGGCTCTATTAGTATAGGAGATACCTGAAAACATATCACACTTTTCATCATAGTGCTTTTACCAATGCATAAAATGCATGGAGAAGTCATTTCGAATGACTGGTCCTCAGTGTTGTGAGAACGATGACTGGTTAAAATTTTTGGTGGTTTCTTGTTCAGTCCATAGGCCTACATCATGTGGCAAACCGGTGAGCATGTGGCTCTATTAGTATAGGAGATACCTGAAAACATATCACACTTTTCATCATAGTGCTTTTACCAATGCATAAAATGCATGGAGAAGTCATTTCGAATGACTGGTCCTCAGTGTTGTGAGAACGATGACTGGTTAACATTTTTGGTGGTTTCTTGTTCAGTCCATAGGCCTACATCATGTGGCAAACCGGTGAGCATGTGGCTCTATTAGTATAGGAGATACCTGAAAACATATCACACTTTTCATTATAGTGCTTTTACCAATGCATAAAATGCATGGAGAAGTCATTTCGAATGACTGGTCCTCAGTGTTGTGAGAACAATGACTGGTTAAAATTTTTGGTGGTTTCTTGTTCAGTCCATAGGCCTACATCATGTGGCAAACCGGTGAGCATGTGGCTCTATTAGTATAGGAGATACCTGAAAACATATCACACTTTTCATCATAGTGCTTTTACCAATGCATAAAATGCATGGAGAAGTCATTTCGAATGACTGGTCCTCAGTGTTGTGAGAACGATGACTGGTTAAAATTTTTGGTGGTTTCTTGTTCAGTCCATAGGCCTACATCATGTGGCAAACCGGTGAGCATGTGGCTCTATTAGTATAGGAGATACCTGAAAACATATCACACTTTTCATCATAGTGCTTTTACCAATGCATAAAATGCATGGAGAAGTCATTTCGAATGACTGGTCCTCAGTGTTGTGAGAACGATGACTGGTTAAAATTTTTGGTGGTTTCTTGTTCAGTCCATAGGCCTACATCATGTGGCAAACCGGTGAGCATGTGGCTCTATTAGTATAGGAGATACCTGAAAACATATCACACTTTTCATCATAGTGCTTTTACCAATGCATAAAATGCATGGAGAAGTCATTTCGAATGACTGGTCCTCAGTGTTGTGAGAACGATGACTGGTTAAAATTTTTGGTGGTTTCTTGTTCAGTCCATAGGCCTACATCATGTGGCAAACCGGTGAGCATGTGGCTCTATTAGTATAGGAGATACCTGAAAACATATCACACTTTTCATCATAGTGCTTTTACCAATGCATAAAATGCATGGAGAAGTCATTTCGAATGACTGGTCCTCAGTGTTGTGAGAACGTTGACTGGTTAAAATTTTTGGTGGTTTCTTGTTCAGTCCATAGGCCTACATCATGTGGCAAACCGGTGAGCATGTGGCTCTATTAGTATAGGAGATACCTGAAAACATATCACACTTTTCATCATAGTGCTTTTACCAATGCATAAAATGCATGGAGAAGTCATTTCGAATGACTGGTCCTCAGTGTTGTGAGAACGATGACTGGTTAAAATTTTTGGTGGTTTCTTGTTCAGTCCATAGGCCTACATCATGTGGCAAACCGGTGAGCATGTGGCTCTATTAGTATAGGAGATACCTGAAAACATATCACACTTTTCATCATAGTGCTTTTACCAATGCATAAAATGCATGGAGAAGTCATTTTGAATGACTGGTCCTCAAGTATTGTGAGAACGATGACTGGTTAAAATTTTTGGTGGTTTCTTGTTCAGTCCATAGGCCTACATCATGTGGCAAACTGGTGAGCATGTGGCTCTATTAGTATAGGAGATACCTGAAAACATATCACACTTTTCATCATGGCTAAACAAAACAAAGAAGTAAGACAGGCAATTAACAGTAAAAAGAAAGCATTTGCACTATTAAAGCAGGATGGCACCATTGAAGCTCTAAAAAACTATAGGGAGAAAAATACTTTATCTAAAAAACTAATTAAAGCTGCCAAAAAGGAAACAGAGAAGCCCATTGCTAAGGAGAGTAAAACTAATCCCAAACTGTTCTTCAACTATATCAATAGTAAAATAATAAAAACTGAAAATGTAGGCCCCTTAAAAAATAGTGAGGAAAGAATGGTTGTAGATGACGAGGAAAAAGCTAACATATTAAACACCTTCTTCTCCACGGTATTCACGGTGGAAAATGAAATGCTAGGTGAAATCCCAAGAAACAATGAAAACCCTATATTAAGGGTCACCAATCTAACCCAAGAAGAGGTGCGAAACCGGCTAAATAAGATTAAAATAGATAAATCTCCGGGTCCGGATGGCATACACCCACGAGTACTAAGAGAACTAAGTAATGTAATAGATAAACCATTATTTCTTATTTTTAGTGACTCTATAGCGACAGGGTCTGTTCCGCAGGACTGGCGCATAGCAAATGTGGTGCCAATATTCAAAAAGGGCTCTAAAAGTGAACCTGGAAATTATAGGCCAGTAAGTCTAACCTCTATTGTTGGTTAAATATTTGAAGGGTTTCTGAGGGATGTTATTCTGGATTATCTCAATGAGAATAACTGTTTAACTCCATATCAGCATGGGTTTATGAGAAATCGCTCCTGTCAAACCAATCTAATCAGTTTTTATGAAGAGGTAAGCTATAGACTGGACCACGGTGAGTCATTGGACGTGGTATATCTCGATTTTTCCAAAGCGTTTGATACCGTGCCGCACAAGAGGTTGGTACACAAAATGAGAATGCTTGGTCTGGGGGAAAATGTGTGTAAATGGGTTAGTAACTGGCTTAGTGATAGAAAGCAGAGGGTGGTTATAAATGGTATAGTCTCTAACTGGGTCGCTGTGACCAGTGGGGTACCGCAGGGGTCAGTATTGGGACCTGTTCTCTTCAACATATTCATTAATGATCTGGTAGAAGGTTTACACAGTAAAATATCGATATTTGCAGATGATACAAAACTATGTAAAGCAGTTAATACAAGAGAAGATAGTATTCTGCTACAGATGGATCTGGATAAGTTGGAAACTTGGGCTGAAAGGTGGCAGATGAGGTTTAACAATGATAAATGTAAGGTTATACACATGGGAAGAGGGAATCAATATCACCATTACACACTGAACGGGAAACCACTGGGTAAATCTGACAGGGAGAAGGACTTGGGGATCCTAGTTAATGATAAACTTACCTGGAGCAGCCAGTGCCAGGCAGCAGCTGCCAAGGCAAACAGGATCATGGGGTGCATTAAAAGAGGTCTGGATACACATGATGAGAGCATTATACTGCCTCTGTACAAATCCCTAGTTAGACCGCACATGGAGTACTGTGTCCAGTTTTGGGCACCGGTGCTAAGGAAGGATATAATGGAACTAGAGAGAGTACAAAGGAGGGCAACAAAATTAATAAAGGGGATGGGAGAACTACAATACCCAGATAGATTAGCGAAATTAGGATTATTTAGTCTAGAAAAAAGACGACTGAGGGGCGATCTAATAACCATGTATAAGTATATAAGGGGACAATACAAATATCTCGCTGAGGATCTGTTTATACCAAGGAAGGTGACGGGCACAAGGGGGCATTCTTTGCGTCTGGAGGAGAGAAGGTTTTTCCACCAACATAGAAGAGGATTCTTTACTGTTAGGGCAGTGAGAATCTGGAATTGCTTGCCTGAGGAGGTGGTGATGGCGAACTCAGTCGAGGGGTTCAAGAGAGGCCTGGATGTCTTCCTGTGGAGCAGAACAATATTGTATCATACAATTATTAGGTTCTGTAGAAGGACGTAGATCTGGGTATTTATTATGATGGAATATAGGCTGAACTGGATGGACAAATGTCTTTTTTCGGCCTTACTAACTATGTTACTATGTTACTATCATAGTGCTTTTACCAATGCATAAAATGCATGGAGAAGTCATTTCGAATGACTGGTCCTCAGTGTTGTGAGAACGATGACTGGTTAAAATTTTTGGTGGTTTCTTGTTCAGTCCATAGGCCTACATCATGTGGCAAACCGGTGAGCATGTGGCTCTATTAGTATAGGAGATACCTGAAAACATATCACACTTTTCATCATAGTGCTTTTACCAATGCATAAAATGCATGGAGAAGTCATTTCGAATGACTGGTCCTCAGTGTTGTGAGAACGATGACTGGTTAAAATTTTTGGTGGTTTCTTGTTCAGTCCATAGGCCTACATCATGTGGCAAACCGGTGAGCATGTGGCTCTATTAGTATAGGAGATACCTGAAAACATATCACACTTTTCATCATAGTGCTTTTACCAATGCATAAAATGCATGGAGAAGTCATTTCGAATGACTGGTCCTCAGTGTTGTGAGAACGATGACTGGTTAAAATTTTTGGTGGTTTCTTGTTCAGTCCATAGGCCTACATCATGTGGCAAACCGGTGAGCATGTGGCTCTATTAGTATAGGAGATACCTGAAAACATATCACACTTTTCATCATAGTGCTTTTACCAATGCATAAAATGCATGGAGAAGTCATTTCGAATGACTGGTCCTCAGTGTTGTGAGAACGATGACTGGTTAAAATTTTTGGTGGTTTCTTGTTCAGTCCATAGGCCTACATCATGTGGCAAACCGGTGAGCATGTGGCTCTATTAGTATAGGAGATACCTGAAAACATATCACACTTTTCATCATAGTGCTTTTACCAATGCATAAAATGCATGGAGAAGTCATTTCGAATGACTGGTCCTCAGTGTTGTGAGAACGATGACTGGTTAAAATTTTTGGTGGTTTCTTGTTCAGTCCATAGGCCTACATCATGTGGCAAACCGGTGAGCATGTGGCTCTATTAGTATAGGAGATACCTGAAAACATATCACACTTTTCATCATAGTGCTTTTACCAATGCATAAAATGCATGGAGAAGTCATCTCGAATGACTGGTCCTCAGTGTTGTGAGAACGATGACTGGTTAAAATTTTTGGTGGTTTCTTGTTCAGTCCATAGGCCTACATCATGTGGCAAACCGGTGAGCATGTGGCTCTATTAGTATAGGAGATACCTGAAAACATATCACACTTTTCATCATAGTGCTTTTACCAATGCATAAAATGCATGGAGAAGTCATTTCGAATGACTGGTCCTCAGTGTTGTGAGAACGATGACTGGTTAAAATTTTTGGTGGTTTCTTGTTCAGTCCATAGGCCTACATCATGTGGCAAACCGGTGAGCATGTGGCTCTATTAGTATAGGAGATACCTGAAAACATATCACACTTTTCATCATAGTGCTTTTACCAATGCATAAAATGCATGGAGAAGTCATTTCGAATGACTGGTCCTCAGTGTTGTGAGAACGATGACTGGTTAAAATTTTTGGTGGTTTCTTGTTCAGTCCATAGGCCTACATCATGTGGCAAACCGGTGAGCATGTGGCTCTATTAGTATAGGAGATACCTGAAAACATATCACACTTTTCATCATAGTGCTTTTACCAATGCATAAAATGCATGGAGAAGTCATTTCGAATGACTGGTCCTCAGTGTTGTGAGAACGATGACTGGTTAAAATTTTTGGTGGTTTCTTGTTCAGTCCATAGGCCTACATCATGTGGCAAACCGGTGAGCAAGTGGCTCTATTAGTATAGGAGATACCTGAAAACATATCACACTTTTCATCATAGTGCTTTTACCAATGCATAAAATGCATGGAGAAGTCATTTCGAATGACTGGTCCTCAGTGTTGTGAGAACGATGACTGGTTAAAATTTTTGGTGGTTTCTTGTTCAGTCCATAGGCCTACATCATGTGGCAAACCGGTGAGCATGTGGCTCTATTAGTATAGGAGATACCTGAAAACATATCACACTTTTCATCATAGTGCTTTTACCAATGCATAAAATGCATGGAGAATTCATTTCGAATGACTGGTCCTCAGTGTTGTGAGAACGATGACTGGTTAAAATTTTTGGTGGTTTCTTGTTCAGTCCATAGGCCTACATCATGTGGCAAACCGGTGAGCATGTGGCTCTATTAGTATAGGAGATACCTGAAAACATATCACACTTTTCATCATAGTGCTTTTACCAATGCATAAAATGCATGGAGAAGTCATTTCGAATGACTGGTCCTCAGTGTTGTGAGAACGATGACTGGTTAAAATTTTTGGTGGTTTCTTGTTCAGTCCATAGGCCTACATCATGTGGCAAACCGGTGAGCATGTGGCTCTATTAGTAGATACCTGAAAACATATCACACTTTTCATCATAGTGCTTTTACCAATGCATAAAATGCATGGAGAAGTCATTTCGAATGACTGGTCCTCAGTGTTGTGAGAACGATGACTGGTTAAAATTTTTGGTGGTTTCTTGTTCAGTCCATAGGCCTACATCATGTGGCAAACCGGTGAGCATGTGGCTCTATTAGTATAGGAGATACCTGAAAACATATCACACTTTTCATCATAGTGCTTTTACCAATGCATAAAATGCATGGAGAAGTCATTTCGAATGACTGGTCCTCAGTGTTGTGAGAACGATGACTGGTTAAAATTTTTGGTGGTTTCTTGTTCAGTCCATAGGCCTACATCATGTGGCAAACCGGTGAGCATGTGGCTCTATTAGTATAGGAGATACCTGAAAACATATCACACTTTTCATCATAGTGCTTTTATCAATGCATAAAATGCATGGAGAAGTCATTTCGAATGACTGGTCCTCAGTGTTGTGAGAACGATGACTGGTTAAAATTTTTGGTGGTTTCTTGTTCAGTCCATAGGCCTACATCATGTGGCAAACCGGTGAGCATGTGGCTCTATTAGTATAGGAGATACCTGAAAACATATCACACTTTTCATCATAGTGCTTTTACCAATGCATAAAATGCATGGAGAAGTCATTTCGAATGACTGGTCCTCAGTGTTGTGAGAACGATGACTGGTTAAAATTTTTGGTGGTTTCTTGTTCAGTCCATAGGCCTACATCATGTGGCAAACCGGTGAGCATGTGGCTCTATTAGTATAGGAGATACCTGAAAACATATCACACTTTTCATCATAGTGCTTTTACCAATGCATAAAATGCATGGAGAAGTCATTTCGAATGACTGGTCCTCAGTGTTGTGAGAACGATGACTGGTTAACATTTTTGGTGGTTTCTTGTTCAGCGCATAGGCCTACATCATGTGGCAAACCGGTGAGCATGTGGCTCTATTAGTATAGGAGATGCCTGAAAACATATCACACTTTTCATCATAGTGCTTTTACCAATGCATAAAATGCATGGAGAAGTCATTTCGAATGACTGGTCCTCAGTGTTGTGAGAACGATGACTGGTTAACATTTTTGGTGGTTTCTTGTTCAGTCCATAGGCCTACATCATGTGGCAAACCGGTGAGCATGTGGCTCTATTAGTATAGGAGATACCTGAAAACATATCACACTTTTCATCATAGTGCTTTTACCAATGCATAAAATGCATGGAGAAGTCATTTCGAATGACTGGTCCTCAGTGTTGTGAGAACGATGACTGGTTAAAATTTTTGGTGGTTTCTTGTTCAGTCCATAGGCCTACATCATGTGGCAAACCGGTGAGCATGTGGCTCTATTAGTATAGGAGATACCTGAAAACATATCACACTTTTCATCATAGTGCTTTTACCAATGCATAAAATGCATGGAGAAGTCATTTCGAATGACTGGTCCTCAGTGTTGTGAGAACGATGACTGGTTAAAATTTTTGGTGGTTTCTTGTTCAGTCCATAGGCCTACATCATGTGGCAAACCGGTGAGCATGTGGCTCTATTAGTATAGGAGATACCTGAAAACATATCACACTTTTCATCATAGTGCTTTTACCAATGCATAAAATGCATGGAGAAGTCATTTCGAATGACTGGTCCTCAGTGTTGTGAGAACGATGACTGGTTAAAATTTTTGGTGGTTTCTTGTTCAGTCCATAGGCCTACATCATGTGGCAAACCGGTGAGCATGTGGCTCTATTAGTATAGGAGATACCTGAAAACATATCACACTTTTCATCATAGTGCTTTTACCAATGCATAAAATGCATGGAGAAGTCATTTCGAATGACTGGTCCTCAGTGTTGTGAGAACGATGACTGGTTAACATTTTTGGTGGTTTCTTGTTCAGCGCATAGGCCTACATCATGTGGCAAACCGGTGAGCATGTGGCTCTATTAGTATAGGAGATGCCTGAAAACATATCACACTTTTCATCATAGTGCTTTTACCAATGCATAAAATGCATGGAGAAGTCATTTCGAATGACTGGTCCTCAGTGTTGTGAGAACGATGACTGGTTAACATTTTTGGTGGTTTCTTGTTCAGTCCATAGGCCTACATCATGTGGCAAACCGGTGAGCATGTGGCTCTATTAGTATAGGAGATACCTGAAAACATATCACACTTTTCATCATAGTGCTTTTACCAATGCATAAAATGCATGGAGAAGTCATTTCGAATGACTGGTCCTCAGTGTTGTGAGAACGATGACTGGTTAAAATTTTTGGTGGTTTCTTGTTCAGTCCATAGGCCTACATCATGTGGCAAACCGGTGAGCATGTGGCTCTATTAGTATAGGAGATACCTGAAAACATATCACACTTTTCATCATAGTGCTTTTACCAATGCATAAAATGCATGGAGAAGTCATTTCGAATGACTGGTCCTCAGTGTTGTGAGAACGATGACTGGTTAAAATTTTTGGTGGTTTCTTGTTCAGTCCATAGGCCTACATCATGTGGCAAACCGGTGAGCATGTGGCTCTATTAGTATAGGAGATACCTGAAAACATATCACACTTTTCATCATAGTGCTTTTACCAATGCATAAAATGCATGGAGAAGTCATTTCGAATGACTGGTCCTCAGTGTTGTGAGAACGATGACTGGTTAACATTTTTGGTGGTTTCTTGTTCAGTCCATAGGCCTACATCATGTGGCAAACCGGTGAGCATGTGGCTCTATTAGTATAGGAGATACCTGAAAACATATCACACTTTTCATTATAGTGCTTTTACCAATGCATAAAATGCATGGAGAAGTCATTTCGAATGACTGGTCCTCAGTGTTGTGAGAACAATGACTGGTTAAAATTTTTGGTGGTTTCTTGTTCAGTCCATAGGCCTACATCATGTGGCAAACCGGTGAGCATGTGGCTCTATTAGTATAGGAGATACCTGAAAACATATCACACTTTTCATCATAGTGCTTTTACCAATGCATAAAATGCATGGAGAAGTCATTTCGAATGACTGGTCCTCAGTGTTGTGAGAACGATGACTGGTTAAAATTTTTGGTGGTTTCTTGTTCAGTCCATAGGCCTACATCATGTGGCAAACCGGTGAGCATGTGGCTCTATTAGTATAGGAGATACCTGAAAACATATCACACTTTTCATCATAGTGCTTTTACCAATGCATAAAATGCATGGAGAAGTCATTTCGAATGACTGGTCCTCAGTGTTGTGAGAACGATGACTGGTTAAAATTTTTGGTGGTTTCTTGTTCAGTCCATAGGCCTACATCATGTGGCAAACCGGTGAGCATGTGGCTCTATTAGTATAGGAGATACCTGAAAACATATCACACTTTTCATCATAGTGCTTTTACCAATGCATAAAATGCATGGAGAAGTCATTTCGAATGACTGGTCCTCAGTGTTGTGAGAACGATGACTGGTTAAAATTTTTGGTGGTTTCTTGTTCAGTCCATAGGCCTACATCATGTGGCAAACCGGTGAGCATGTGGCTCTATTAGTATAGGAGATACCTGAAAACATATCACACTTTTCATCATAGTGCTTTTACCAATGCATAAAATGCATGGAGAAGTCATTTCGAATGACTGGTCCTCAGTGTTGTGAGAACGTTGACTGGTTAAAATTTTTGGTGGTTTCTTGTTCAGTCCATAGGCCTACATCATGTGGCAAACCGGTGAGCATGTGGCTCTATTAGTATAGGAGATACCTGAAAACATATCACACTTTTCATCATAGTGCTTTTACCAATGCATAAAATGCATGGAGAAGTCATTTCGAATGACTGGTCCTCAGTGTTGTGAGAACGATGACTGGTTAAAATTTTTGGTGGTTTCTTGTTCAGTCCATAGGCCTACATCATGTGGCAAACCGGTGAGCATGTGGCTCTATTAGTATAGGAGATACCTGAAAACATATCACACTTTTCATCATAGTGCTTTTACCAATGCATAAAATGCATGGAGAAGTCATTTTGAATGACTGGTCCTCAAGTATTGTGAGAACGATGACTGGTTAAAATTTTTGGTGGTTTCTTGTTCAGTCCATAGGCCTACATCATGTGGCAAACTGGTGAGCATGTGGCTCTATTAGTATAGGAGATACCTGAAAACATATCACACTTTTCATCATGGCTAAACAAAACAAAGAAGTAAGACAGGCAATTAACAGTAAAAAGAAAGCATTTGCACTATTAAAGCAGGATGGCACCATTGAAGCTCTAAAAAACTATAGGGAGAAAAATACTTTATCTAAAAAACTAATTAAAGCTGCCAAAAAGGAAACAGAGAAGCCCATTGCTAAGGAGAGTAAAACTAATCCCAAACTGTTCTTCAACTATATCAATAGTAAAATAATAAAAACTGAAAATGTAGGCCCCTTAAAAAATAGTGAGGAAAGAATGGTTGTAGATGACGAGGAAAAAGCTAACATATTAAACACCTTCTTCTCCACGGTATTCACGGTGGAAAATGAAATGCTAGGTGAAATCCCAAGAAACAATGAAAACCCTATATTAAGGGTCACCAATCTAACCCAAGAAGAGGTGCGAAACCGGCTAAATAAGATTAAAATAGATAAATCTCCGGGTCCGGATGGCATACACCCACGAGTACTAAGAGAACTAAGTAATGTAATAGATAAACCATTATTTCTTATTTTTAGTGACTCTATAGCGACAGGGTCTGTTCCGCAGGACTGGCGCATAGCAAATGTGGTGCCAATATTCAAAAAGGGCTCTAAAAGTGAACCTGGAAATTATAGGCCAGTAAGTCTAACCTCTATTGTTGGTTAAATATTTGAAGGGTTTCTGAGGGATGTTATTCTGGATTATCTCAATGAGAATAACTGTTTAACTCCATATCAGCATGGGTTTATGAGAAATCGCTCCTGTCAAACCAATCTAATCAGTTTTTATGAAGAGGTAAGCTATAGACTGGACCACGGTGAGTCATTGGACGTGGTATATCTCGATTTTTCCAAAGCGTTTGATACCGTGCCGCACAAGAGGTTGGTACACAAAATGAGAATGCTTGGTCTGGGGGAAAATGTGTGTAAATGGGTTAGTAACTGGCTTAGTGATAGAAAGCAGAGGGTGGTTATAAATGGTATAGTCTCTAACTGGGTCGCTGTGACCAGTGGGGTACCGCAGGGGTCAGTATTGGGACCTGTTCTCTTCAACATATTCATTAATGATCTGGTAGAAGGTTTACACAGTAAAATATCGATATTTGCAGATGATACAAAACTATGTAAAGCAGTTAATACAAGAGAAGATAGTATTCTGCTACAGATGGATCTGGATAAGTTGGAAACTTGGGCTGAAAGGTGGCAGATGAGGTTTAACAATGATAAATGTAAGGTTATACACATGGGAAGAGGGAATCAATATCACCATTACACACTGAACGGGAAACCACTGGGTAAATCTGACAGGGAGAAGGACTTGGGGATCCTAGTTAATGATAAACTTACCTGGAGCAGCCAGTGCCAGGCAGCAGCTGCCAAGGCAAACAGGATCATGGGGTGCATTAAAAGAGGTCTGGATACACATGATGAGAGCATTATACTGCCTCTGTACAAATCCCTAGTTAGACCGCACATGGAGTACTGTGTCCAGTTTTGGGCACCGGTGCTAAGGAAGGATATAATGGAACTAGAGAGAGTACAAAGGAGGGCAACAAAATTAATAAAGGGGATGGGAGAACTACAATACCCAGATAGATTAGCGAAATTAGGATTATTTAGTCTAGAAAAAAGACGACTGAGGGGCGATCTAATAACCATGTATAAGTATATAAGGGGACAATACAAATATCTCGCTGAGGATCTGTTTATACCAAGGAAGGTGACGGGCACAAGGGGGCATTCTTTGCGTCTGGAGGAGAGAAGGTTTTTCCACCAACATAGAAGAGGATTCTTTACTGTTAGGGCAGTGAGAATCTGGAATTGCTTGCCTGAGGAGGTGGTGATGGCGAACTCAGTCGAGGGGTTCAAGAGAGGCCTGGATGTCTTCCTGTGGAGCAGAACAATATTGTATCATACAATTATTAGGTTCTGTAGAAGGACGTAGATCTGGGTATTTATTATGATGGAATATAGGCTGAACTGGATGGACAAATGTCTTTTTTCGGCCTTACTAACTATGTTACTATGTTACTATCATAGTGCTTTTACCAATGCATAAAATGCATGGAGAAGTCATTTCGAATGACTGGTCCTCAGTGTTGTGAGAACGATGACTGGTTAAAATTTTTGGTGGTTTCTTGTTCAGTCCATAGGCCTACATCATGTGGCAAACCGGTGAGCATGTGGCTCTATTAGTATAGGAGATACCTGAAAACATATCACACTTTTCATCATAGTGCTTTTACCAATGCATAAAATGCATGGAGAAGTCATTTCGAATGACTGGTCCTCAGTGTTGTGAGAACGATGACTGGTTAAAATTTTTGGTGGTTTCTTGTTCAGTCCATAGGCCTACATCATGTGGCAAACCGGTGAGCATGTGGCTCTATTAGTATAGGAGATACCTGAAAACATATCACACTTTTCATCATAGTGCTTTTACCAATGCATAAAATGCATGGAGAAGTCATTTCGAATGACTGGTCCTCAGTGTTGTGAGAACGATGACTGGTTAAAATTTTTGGTGGTTTCTTGTTCAGTCCATAGGCCTACATCATGTGGCAAACCGGTGAGCATGTGGCTCTATTAGTATAGGAGATACCTGAAAACATATCACACTTTTCATCATAGTGCTTTTACCAATGCATAAAATGCATGGAGAAGTCATTTCGAATGACTGGTCCTCAGTGTTGTGAGAACGATGACTGGTTAAAATTTTTGGTGGTTTCTTGTTCAGTCCATAGGCCTACATCATGTGGCAAACCGGTGAGCATGTGGCTCTATTAGTATAGGAGATACCTGAAAACATATCACACTTTTCATCATAGTGCTTTTACCAATGCATAAAATGCATGGAGAAGTCATTTCGAATGACTGGTCCTCAGTGTTGTGAGAACGATGACTGGTTAAAATTTTTGGTGGTTTCTTGTTCAGTCCATAGGCCTACATCATGTGGCAAACCGGTGAGCATGTGGCTCTATTAGTATAGGAGATACCTGAAAACATATCACACTTTTCATCATAGTGCTTTTACCAATGCATAAAATGCATGGAGAAGTCATCTCGAATGACTGGTCCTCAGTGTTGTGAGAACGATGACTGGTTAAAATTTTTGGTGGTTTCTTGTTCAGTCCATAGGCCTACATCATGTGGCAAACCGGTGAGCATGTGGCTCTATTAGTATAGGAGATACCTGAAAACATATCACACTTTTCATCATAGTGCTTTTACCAATGCATAAAATGCATGGAGAAGTCATTTCGAATGACTGGTCCTCAGTGTTGTGAGAACGATGACTGGTTAAAATTTTTGGTGGTTTCTTGTTCAGTCCATAGGCCTACATCATGTGGCAAACCGGTGAGCATGTGGCTCTATTAGTATAGGAGATACCTGAAAACATATCACACTTTTCATCATAGTGCTTTTACCAATGCATAAAATGCATGGAGAAGTCATTTCGAATGACTGGTCCTCAGTGTTGTGAGAACGATGACTGGTTAAAATTTTTGGTGGTTTCTTGTTCAGTCCATAGGCCTACATCATGTGGCAAACCGGTGAGCATGTGGCTCTATTAGTATAGGAGATACCTGAAAACATATCACACTTTTCATCATAGTGCTTTTACCAATGCATAAAATGCATGGAGAAGTCATTTCGAATGACTGGTCCTCAGTGTTGTGAGAACGATGACTGGTTAAAATTTTTGGTGGTTTCTTGTTCAGTCCATAGGCCTACATCATGTGGCAAACCGGTGAGCAAGTGGCTCTATTAGTATAGGAGATACCTGAAAACATATCACACTTTTCATCATAGTGCTTTTACCAATGCATAAAATGCATGGAGAAGTCATTTCGAATGACTGGTCCTCAGTGTTGTGAGAACGATGACTGGTTAAAATTTTTGGTGGTTTCTTGTTCAGTCCATAGGCCTACATCATGTGGCAAACCGGTGAGCATGTGGCTCTATTAGTATAGGAGATACCTGAAAACATATCACACTTTTCATCATAGTGCTTTTACCAATGCATAAAATGCATGGAGAATTCATTTCGAATGACTGGTCCTCAGTGTTGTGAGAACGATGACTGGTTAAAATTTTTGGTGGTTTCTTGTTCAGTCCATAGGCCTACATCATGTGGCAAACCGGTGAGCATGTGGCTCTATTAGTATAGGAGATACCTGAAAACATATCACACTTTTCATCATAGTGCTTTTACCAATGCATAAAATGCATGGAGAAGTCATTTCGAATGACTGGTCCTCAGTGTTGTGAGAACGATGACTGGTTAAAATTTTTGGTGGTTTCTTGTTCAGTCCATAGGCCTACATCATGTGGCAAACCGGTGAGCATGTGGCTCTATTAGTAGATACCTGAAAACATATCACACTTTTCATCATAGTGCTTTTACCAATGCATAAAATGCATGGAGAAGTCATTTCGAATGACTGGTCCTCAGTGTTGTGAGAACGATGACTGGTTAAAATTTTTGGTGGTTTCTTGTTCAGTCCATAGGCCTACATCATGTGGCAAACCGGTGAGCATGTGGCTCTATTAGTATAGGAGATACCTGAAAACATATCATACTTTTCATCATAGTGCTTTTACCAATGCATAAAATGCATGGAGAAGTCATTTCGAATGACTGGTCCTCAGTGTTGTGAGAACGATGACTGGTTCAAATTTTTGGTGGTTTCTTGTTCAGTCCATAGGCCTACATCATGTGGCAAACCGGTGAGCATGTGGCTCTATTAGTATAGGAGATACCTGAAAACATATCACACTTTTCATCATAGTGCTTTTACCAATGCATAAAATGCATGGAGAAGTCATTTCGAATGACTGGTCCTCAGTGTTGTGAGAACGATGACTGGTTAAAATTTTTGGTGGTTTCTTGTTCAGTCCATAGGCCTACATCATGTGGCAAACCGGTGAGCAAGTGGCTCTATTAGTATAGGAGATACCTGAAAACATATCACACTTTTCATCATAGTGCTTTTACCAATGCATAAAATGCATGGAGAAGTCATTTCGAATGACTGGTCCTCAGTGTTGTGAGAACGATGACTGGTTAAAATTTTTGGTGGTTTCTTGTTCAGTCCATAGGCCTACATCATGTGGCAAACCGGTGAGCATGTGGCTCTATTAGTATAGGAGATACCTGAAAACATATCACACTTTTCATCATAGTGCTTTTACCAATGCATAAAATGCATGGAGAAGTCATTTCGAATGACTGGTCCTCAGTGTTGTGAGAACGATGACTGGTTAAAATTTTTGGTGGTTTCTTGTTCAGTCCATAGGCCTACATCATGTGGCAAACCGGTGAGCATGTGGCTCTATTAGTATAGGAGATACCTGAAAACATATCACACTTTTCATCATAGTGCTTTTACCAATGCATAAAATGCATGGAGAATTCATTTCGAATGACTGGTCCTCAGTGTTGTGAGAACGATGACTGGTTAAAATTTTTGGTGGTTTCTTGTTCAGTCCATAGGCCTACATCATGTGGCAAACCGGTGAGCATGTGGCTCTATTAGTATAGGAGATACCTGAAAACATATCACACTTTTCATCATAGTGCTTTTACCAATGCATAAAATGCATGGAGAAGTCATTTCGAATGACTGGTCCTCAGTGTTGTGAGAACGATGACTGGTTAAAATTTTTGGTGGTTTCTTGTTCAGTCCATAGGCCTACATCATGTGGCAAACCGGTGAGCATGTGGCTCTATTAGTATAGGAGATACCTGAAAACATATCACACTTTTCATCACAGTGCTTTTACCAATGCATAAAATGCATGGAGAAGTCATTTTGAATGACTGGTCCTCAGTGTTGTGAGAACGATGACTGGTTAAAATTTTTGGTGGTTTCTTGTTCAGTCCATAGGCCTACATCATGTGGCAAACCGGTGAGCATGTGGCTCTATTAGTATAGGAGATACCTGAAAACATATCACACTTTTCATCATAGTGCTTTTACCAATGCATAAAATGCATGGAGAAGTCATTTCGAATGACTTGGTCCTCAGTGTTGTGAGAACGATGACTGGTTAAAATTTTTGGTGGTTTCTTGTTCAGTCCATAGGCCTACATCATGTGGCAAACCGGTGAGCATGTGGCTCTATTAGTATAGGAGATACCTGAAAACATATCACACTTTTCATCATAGTGCTTTTACCAATGCATAAAATGCATGGAGAAGTCATTTCGAATGACTGGTCCTCAGTGTTGTGAGAACGATGACTGGTTAAAATTTTTGGTGGTTTCTTGTTCAGTCCATAGGCCTACATCATGTGGCAAACCGGTGAGCATGTGGCTCTATTAGTATAGGAGATACCTGAAAACATATCACACTTTTCATCATAGTGCTTTTACCAATGCATAAAATGCATGGAGAAGTCATTTCGAATGACTGGTCCTCAGTGTTGTGAGAACGATGACTGGTTAAAATTTTTGGTGGTTTCTTGTTCAGTCCATAGGCCTACATCATGTGGCAAACCGGTGAGCATGTGGCTCTATTAGTATAGGAGATACCTGAAAACATATCACACTTTTCATCATAGTGCTTTTACCAATGCATAAAATGCATGGAGAAGTCATTTCGAATGACTGGTCCTCAGTGTTGTGAGAACGATGACTGGTTAAAATTTTTGGTGGTTTCTTGTTCAGTCCATAGGCCTACATCATGTGGCAAACCGGTGAGCATGTGGCTCTATTAGTATAGAAGGTACCTGAAAACATATCACACTTTTCATCATAGTGCTTTTACCAATGCATAAAATGCATGGAGAAGTCATTTCGAATGACTTGTCCTCAGTGTTGTGAGAACGATGACTGGTTAACATTTTTGGTGGTTTCTTGTTCAGTCCATAGGCCTACATCATGTGGCAAACCGGTGAGCATGTGGCTCTATTAGTATAGGAGATACCTGAAAACATATCACACTTTTCATCATAGTGCTTTTACCAATGCATAAAAAGCATGGAGAAGTCATTTCGAATGACTGGTCCTCAGTGTTGTGAGAACGATGACTGGTTAAAATTTTTGGTGGTTTCTTGTTCAGTCCATAGGCCTACATCATGTGGCAAACCGGTGAGCATGTGGCTCTATTAGTATAGGAGATACCTGAAAACATATCACACTTTTCATCATAGTGCTTTTACCAATGCATAAAATGCATGGAGAAGTCATTTCAAATGACTGGTCCTCAGTGTTGTGAGAACGATGACTGGTTAAAATTTTTGGTGGTTTCTTGTTCAGTCCATAGGCCTACATCATGTGGCAAACCGGTGAGCATGTGGCTCTATTAGTATAGGAGGTACCTGAAAACATATCACACTTTTCATCATAGTGCTTTTACCAATGCATAAAATGCATGGAGAAGTCATTTCGAATGACTGGTCCTCAGTGTTGTGAGAACGATGACTGGTTAACATTTTTGGTGGTTTCTTGTTCAGTCCATAGGCCTACATCATGTGGCAAACCGGTGAGCATGTGGCTCTATTAGTATAGGAGATACCTGAAAACATATCACACTTTTCATCATAGTGCTTTTACCAATGCATAAAAAGCATGGAGAAGTCATTTAGAATGACTGGTCCTCAGTGTTGTGAGAACGATGACTGGTTAAAATTTTTGGTGGTTTCTTGTTCAGTCCATAGGCCTACATCATGTGGCAAACCGGTGAGCATGTGGCTCTATTAGTATAGGAGATACCTGAAAACATATCACACTTTTCATCATAGTGCTTTTACCAATGCATAAAATGCATGGAGAAGTCATTTCGAATGACTGGTCCTCAGTGTTGTGAGAACGATGACTGGTTAAAATTTTTGGTGGTTTCTTGTTCAGTCCATAGGCCTACATCATGTGGCAAACCGGTGAGCATGTGGCTCTATTAGTATAGGAGATACCTGAAAACATATCACACTTTTCATCATAGTGCTTTTACCAATGCATAAAATGCATGGAGAAGTCATTTCAAATGACTGGTCCTCAGTGTTGTGAGAACGATGACTGGTTAAAATTTTTGGTGGTTTCTTGTTCAGTCCATAGGCCTACATCATGTGGCAAACCGGTGAGCATGTGGCTCTATTAGTATAGGAGATACCTGAAAACATATCACACTTTTCATCATAGTGCTTTTACCAATGCATAAAATGCATGGAGAAGTCATTTCGAATGACTGGTCCTCAGTGTTGTGAGAACGATGACTGGTTAAAATTTTTGGTGGTTTCTTGTTCAGTCCATAGGCCTACATCATGTGGCAAACCGGTGAGCATGTGGCTCTATTAGTATAGGAGATACCTGAAAACATATCACACTTTTCATCATAGTGCTTTTACCAATGCATAAAATGCATGGAGAAGTCATTTCGAATGACTGGTCCTCAGTGTTGTGAGAACGATGACTGGTTAAAATTTTTGGTGGTTTCTTGTTCAGTCCATAGGCCTACATCATGTGGCAAACCGGTGAGCATGTGGCTCTATTAGTATAGGAGATACCTGAAAACATATCACACTTTTCATCATAGTGCTTTTACCAATGCATAAAATGCATGGAGAAGTCATTTCGAATGACTGGTCCTCAGTGTTGTGAGAACGATGACTGGTTAAAATTTTTGGTGGTTTCTTGTTCAGTCCATAGGCCTACATCATGTGGCAAACCGGTGAGCATGTGGCTCTATTAGTATAGGAGATACCTGAAAACATATCACACTTTTCATCATAGTGCTTTTACCAATGCATAAAATGCATGGAGAAGTCATTTCGAATGACTGGTCCTCAGTGTTGTGAGATCGATGACTGGTTAAAATTTTCGGTGGTTTCTTGTTCAGTCCATAGGCCTACATCATGTGGCAAACCGGTGAGCATGTGGCTCTATTAGTATAGGAGATACCTGAAAACATATCACACTTTTCATCATAGTGCTTTTACCAATGCATAAAATGCATGGAGAAGTCATTTCGAATGACTGGTCCTCAGTGTTGTGAGAACGATGGCTGGTTAAAATTTTTGGTGGTTTCTTGTTCAGTCCATAGGCCTACATCATGTGGCAAACCGGTGAGCATGTGGCTCTATTAGTATAGGAGATACCTGAAAACATATCACACTTTTCATCATAGTGCTTTTACCAATGCATAAAATGCATGGAGAAGTCATTTCGAATGACTGGTCCTCAGTGTTCTGAGAACGATGACTGGTTAAAATTTTTGGTGGTTTCTTGTTCAGTCCATAGGCCTACATCATGTGGCAAACCGGTGAGCATGTGGCTCTATTAGTATAGGAGATACCTGAAAACATATCACACTTTTCATCATAGTGCTTTTACCAACGCATAAAATGCATGGAGAAGTCATTTCGAATGACTGGTCCTCAGTGTTGTGAGAACGATGACTGGTTAAAATTTTTGGTGGTTTCTTGTTCAGTCCATAGGCCTACATCATGTGGCAAACCGGTGAGCATGTGGCTCTATTAGTATAGGAGATACCTGAAAACATATCACACTTTTCATCATAGTGCTTTTACCAATGCATAAAATGCATGGAGAAGTCATTTCGAATGACTGGTCCTCAGTGTTGTGAGAACGATGACTGGTTAACATTTTTGGTGGTTTCTTGTTCAGTCCATAGGCCTACATCATGTGGCAAACCGGTGAGCATGTGGCTCTATTAGTATAGGAGATACCTGAAAACATATCACACTTTTCATCATAGTGCTTTTACCAATGCATAAAATGCATGGAGAAGTCATTTCGAATGACTGGTCCTCAGTGTTGTGAGAACGATGACTGGTTAAAATTTTTGGTGGTTTCTTGTTCAGTCCATAGGCCTACATCATGTGGCAAACCGGTGAGCATGTGGCTCTATTAGTATAGGAGATACCTGAAAACATATCACACTTTTCATCATAGTGCTTTTACCAATGCATAAAATGCATGGAGAAGTAATTTCGAATGACTGGTCCTCAGTGTTGTGAGAACGATGACTGGTTAAAATTTTTGGTGGTTTCTTGTTCAGTCCATAGGCCTACATCATGTGGCAAACCGGTGAGCATGTGGCTCTATTAGTATAGGAGATACCTGAAAACATATCACACTTTTCATCATAGTGCTTTTACCAATGCATAAAATGCATGGAGAAGTCATTTCGAATGACTGGTCCTCAGTGTTGTGAGAACGATGACTGGTTAAAATTTTTGGTGGTTTCTTGTTCAGTCCATAAGCCTACATCATTTGGCAAACCGGTGAGCATGTGGCTCTATTAGTATAGGAGATACCTGAAAACATATCACACTTTTCATCATAGTGCTTTTACCAATGCATAAAATGCATGGAGAAGTCATTTCGAATGACTGGTCCTCAGTGTTGTGAGAACGATGACTGGTTAAAATTTTTGGTGGTTTCTTGTTCAGTCCATAGGCCTACATCATGTGGCAAACCGGTGAGCATGTGGCTCTATTAGTATAGGAGATACCTGAAAACATATCACACTTTTCATCATAGTGCTTTTACCAATGCATAAAATGCATGGAGAAGTCATTTCGAATGACTGGTCCTCAGTGTTGTGAGAACGATGACTGGTTAAAATTTTTGGTGGTTTCTTGTTCAGTCCATAGGCCTACATCATGTGGCAAACCGGTGAGCATGTGGCTCTATTAGTATAGGAGATACCTGAAAACATATCACACTTTTCATCATAGTGCTTTTACCA
Organism: Ranitomeya imitator; assembly: GCF_032444005.1. Lineage (NCBI taxonomy): Eukaryota > Metazoa > Chordata > Amphibia > Anura > Dendrobatidae > Ranitomeya > Ranitomeya imitator. Next base: position 190,670 of record NW_027194809.1, on the reverse strand, counting down.
ATGCATAAAATGCATGGAGAAGTCATTTCGAATGACTGGTCCTCAGTGTTGTGAGAACGATGACTGGTTAAAATTGTTGGTGGTTTCTTGTTCAGTCCATAGGCCTACATCATGTGGCAAACCGGTGAGCATGTGGCTCTATTAGTATAGGAGATACCTGAAAACATATCACACTTTTCATCATAGTGCTTTTACCAATGCATAAAATGCATGGAGAAGTCATTTCGAATGACTGGTCCTCAGTGTTGTGAGAACGATGACTGGTTAAAATTTTTGGTGGTTTCTTGTTCAGTCCATAGGCCTACATCATGTGGCAAACCGGTGAGCATGTGGCTCTATTAGTATAGGAGATACCTGAAAACATATCACACTTTTCATCATAGTGCTTTTACCAATGCATAAAATGCATGGAGAAGTCATTTCGAATGACTGGTCCTCAGTGTTGTGAGAACGATGACTGGTTAACATTTTTGGTGGTTTCTTGTTCAGTCCATAGGCCTACATCATGTGGCAAACCGGTGAGCATGTGGCTCTATTAGTATAGGAGATACCTGAAAACATATCACACTTTTCATCATAGTGCTTTTACCAATGCATAAAATGCATGGAGAAGTCATTTCGAATGACTGGTCCTCAGTGTTGTGAGAACAATGACTGGTTAAAATTTTTGGTGGTTTCTTGTTCAGTCCACAGGTCTACATCATGTGGCAAACCGGTGAGCATGTGGCTCTATTAGTATAGGAGATACCTGAAAACATATCACACTTTTCATCATAGTGCTTTTACCAATGCATAAAATGCATGGAGAAGTCATTTCGAATGACTGGTCCTCAGTGTTGTGAGAACGATGACTGGTTAAAATTTTTGGTGGTTTCTTGTTCAGTCCATAGGCCTACATCATGTGGCAAACCGGTGAGCATGTGGCTCTATTAGTATAGGAGATACCTGAAAACATATCACACTTTTCATCATAGTGCTTTTACCAATGCATAAAATGCATGGAGAAGTCATTTCGAATGACTGGTCCTCAGTGTTGTGAGAACGATGATTGGTTAAAATTTTTGGTGGTTTCTTGTTCAGTCCATAGGCCTACATCATGTGGCAAACCGGTGAGCATGTGGCTCTATTAGTATAGGAGATACCTGAAAACATATCACACTTTTCATCATAGTGCTTTTACCAATGCATAAAATGCATGGAGAAGTCATTTCGAATGACTGGTCCTCAGTGTTGTGAGAACGATGGCTGGTTAAAATTTTTGGTGGTTTCTTGTTCAGTCCATAGGCCTACATCATGTGGCAAACCGGTGAGCATGTGGCTCTATTAGTATAGGAGATACCTGAAAACATATCACACTTTTCATCATAGTGCTTTTACCAATGCATAAAATGCATGGAGAAGTCATTTCGAATGACTGGTCCTCAGTGTTGTGAGAACGATGATTGGTTAAAATTTTTGGTGGTTTCTTGTTCAGTCCATAGGCCTACATCATGTGTCAAACCGGTGAGCATGTGGCTCTATTAGTATAGGAGATACCTGAAAACATATCACACTTTTCATCATAGTGCTTTTACCAATGCATAAAATGCATGGAGAAGTCATTTCGAATGACTGGTCCTCAGTATTGTGAGAACGATGACTGGTTAAAATTTTTGGTGGTTTCTTGTTCAGTCCATAGGCCTACATCATGTGGCAAACCGGTGAGCATGTGGCTCTATTAGTATAGAAGATACCTGAAAACATATCACACTTTTCATCATAGTGCTTTTACCAATGCATAAAATGCATGGAGAAGTCATTACGAATGACTGGTCCTCAGTGTTGTGAGAACGATGACTGGTTAAAATTTTTGGTGGTTTCTTGTTCAGTCCATAGGCCTACATCATGTGGCAAACCGGTGAGCATGTGGCTCTATTAGTATAGGAGATACCTGAAAACATATCACACTTTTCATCATAGTGCTTTTACCAATGCATAAAATGCATGGAGAAGTCATTTCGAATGACTGGTCCTCAGTGTTGTGAGAACGATGACTGGTTAAAATTTTTGGTGGTTTCTTGTTCAGTCCATAGGCCTACATCATGTGGCAAACCGGTGAGCATGTGGCTCTATTAGTATAGGAGATACCTGAAAACATATCACACTTTTCATCATAGTGCTTTTACCAATGCATAAAATGCATGGAGAAGTCATTTCGAATGACTGGTCCTCAGTGTTGTGAGAACGATGACTGGTTAAAATTTTTGGTGGTTTCTTGTTCAGTCCATAGGCCTACATCATGTGGCAAACCGGTGAGCATGTGGCTCTATTAGTATAGGAGATACCTGAAAACATATCACACTTTTCATCATAGTGCTTTTACCAATGCATAAAATGCATGGAGAAGTCATTTCGAATGACTGGTCCTCAGTGTTGTGAGAACGATGACTGGTTAAAATTTTTGGTGGTTTCTTGTTCAGTCCATAGGCCTACATCATGTGGCAAACCGGTGAGCATGTGGCTCTATTAGTATAGGAGATACCTGAAAACATATCACACTTTTCATCATAGTGCTTTTACCAATGCATAAAATGCATGGAGAAGTCATTTCGAATGACTGGTCCTCAGTGTTGTGAGAACGATGACTGGTTAAAATTTTTGGTGGTTTCTTGTTCAGTCCATAGGCCTACATCATGTGGCAAACCGGTGAGCATGTGGCTCTATTAGTATAGGAGATACCTGAAAACATATCACACTTTTCATCATAGTGCTTTTACCAATGCATAAAATGCATGGAGAAGTCATTTCGAATGACTGGTCCTCAGTGTTGTGAGAACGATGACTGGTTAAAATTTTTGGTGGTTTCTTGTTCAGTCCATAGGCCTACATCATGTGGCAAACCGGTGAGCATGTGGCTCTATTAGTATAGGAGATACCTGAAAACATATCACACTTTTCATCATAGTGCTTTTACCAATGCATAAAATGCATGGAGAAGTCATTTCGAATGACTGGTCCTCAGTGTTGTGAGAACGATGACTGGTTAAAATTTTTGGTGGTTTCTTGTTCAGTCCATAGGCCTACATCATGTGGCAAACCGGTGAGCATGTGGCTCTATTAGTATAGGAGAGACCTGAAAACATATCACACTTTTCATCATAGTGCTTTTACCAATGCATAAAATGCATGGAGAAGTCATTTCGAATGACTGGTCCTCAGTGTTGTGAGAACGATGACTGGTTAAAATTTTTGGTGGTTTCTTGTTCAGTCCATAGGCCTACATCATGTGGCAAACCGGTGAGCATGTGGCTCTATTAGTATAGGAGATACCTGAAAACATATCACACTTTTCATCATAGTGCTTTTACCAATGCATAAAATGCATGGAGAAGTCATTTCGAATGACTGGTCCTCAGTGTTGTGAGAACGATGACTGGTTAAAATTTTTGGTGGTTTCTTGTTCAGTCCATAGGCCTACATCATGTGGCAAACCGGTGAGCATGTGGCTCTATTAGTATAGGAGATACCTGAAAACATATCACACTTTTCATCATAGTGCTTTTACCAATGCATAAAATGCATGGAGAAGTCATTTCGAATGACTGGTCCTCAGTGTTGTGAGAACGATGACTGGTTAAAATTTTTGGTGGTTTCTTGTTCAGTCCATAGGCCTACATCATGTGGCAAACCGGTGAGCATGTGGCTCTATTAGTATAGGAGATACCTGAAAACATATCACACTTTTCATCATAGTGCTTTTACCAATGCATAAAATGCATGGAGAAGTCATTTCGAATGACTGGTCCTCAGTGTTGTGAGAACGATGACTGGTTAAAATTTTTGGTGGTTTCTTGTTCAGTCCATAGGCCTACATCATGTGGCAAACCGGTGAGCATGTGGCTCTATTAGTATAGGAGATACCTGAAAACATATCACACTTTTCATCATAGTGCTTTTACCAATGCATAAAATGCATGGAGAAGTCATTTCGAATGACTGGTCCTCAGTGTTGTGAGAACGATGACTGGTTAAAATTTTTGGTGGTTTCTTGTTCAGTCCATAGGCCTACATCATGTGGCAAACCGGTGAGCATGTGGCTCTATTAGTATAGGAGATACCTGAAAACATATCACACTTTTCATCATAGTGCTTTTACCAATGCATAAAATGCATGGAGAAGTCATTTCGAATGACTGGTCCTCAGTGTTGTGAGAACGATGACTGGTTAAAATTTTTGGTGGTTTCTTGTTCAGTCCATAGGCCTACATCATGTGGCAAACCGGTGAGCATGTGGCTCTATTAGTATAGGAGATACCTGAAAACATATCACACTTTTCATCATAGTGCTTTTACCAATGCATAAAATGCATGGAGAAGTCATTTCGAATGACTGGTCCTCAGTGTTGTGAGAACGATGACTGGTTAAAATTTTTGGTGGTTTCTTGTTCAGTCCATAGGCCTACATCATGTGGCAAACCGGTGAGCATGTGGCTCTATTAGTATAGGAGATACCTGAAAACATATCACACTTTTCATCATAGTGCTTTTACCAATGCATAAAATGCATGGAGAAGTCATTTCGAATGACTGGTCCTCAGTGTTGTGAGAACGATGACTGGTTAAAATTTTTGGTGGTTTCTTGTTCAGTCCATAGGCCTACATCATGTGGCAAACCGGTGAGCATGTGGCTCTATTAGTATAGGAGATACCTGAAAACATATCACACTTTTCATCATAGTGCTTTTACCAATGCATAAAATGCATGGAGAAGTCATTTCGAATGACTGGTCCTCAGTGTTGTGAGAACGATGACTGGTTAAAATTTTTGGTGGTTTCTTGTTCAGTCCATAGGCCTACATCATGTGGCAAACCGGTGAGCATGTGGCTCTATTAGTATAGGAGATACCTGAAAACATATCACACTTTTCATCATAGTGCTTTTACCAATGCATAAAATGCATGGAGAAGTCATTTCGAATGACTGGTCCTCAGTGTTGTGAGAACGATGACTGGTTAAAATTTTTGGTGGTTTCTTGTTCAGTCCATAGGCCTACATCATGTGGCAAACCGGTGAGCATGTGGCTCTATTAGTATAGGAGATACCTGAAAACATATCACACTTTTCATCATAGTGCTTTTACCAATGCATAAAATGCATGGAGAAGTCATTTCGAATGACTGGTCCTCAGTGTTGTGAGAACGATGACTGGTTAAAATTTTTGGTGGTTTCTTGTTCAGTCCATAGGCCTACATCATGTGGCAAACCGGTGAGCATGTGGCTCTATTAGTATAGGAGATACCTGAAAACATATCACACTTTTCATCATAGTGCTTTTACCAATGCATAAAATGCATGGAGAAGTCATTTCGAATGACTGGTCCTCAGTGTTGTGAGAACGATGACTGGTTAAAATTTTTGGTGGTTTCTTGTTCAGTCCATAGGCCTACATCATGTGGCAAACCGGTGAGCATGTGGCTCTATTAGTATAGGAGATACCTGAAAACATATCACACTTTTCATCATAGTGCTTTTACCAATGCATAAAATGCATGGAGAAGTCATTTCGAATGACTGGTCCTCAGTGTTGTGAGAACGATGACTGGTTAAAATTTTTGGTGGTTTCTTGTTCAGTCCATAGGCCTACATCATGTGGCAAACCGGTGAGCATGTGGCTCTATTAGTATAGGAGATACCTGAAAACATATCACACTTTTCATCATAGTGCTTTTACCAATGCATAAAATGCATGGAGAAGTCATTTCGAATGACTGGTCCTCAGTGTTGTGAGAACGATGACTGGTTAAAATTTTTGGTGGTTTCTTGTTCAGTCCATAGGCCTACATCATGTGGCAAACCGGTGAGCATGTGGCTCTATTAGTATAGGAGATACCTGAAAACATATCACACTTTTCATCATAGTGCTTTTACCAATGCATAAAATGCATGGAGAAGTCATTTCGAATGACTGGTCCTCAGTGTTGTGAGAACGATGACTGGTTAAAATTTTTGGTGGTTTCTTGTTCAGTCCATAGGCCTACATCATGTGGCAAACCGGTGAGCATGTGGCTCTATTAGTATAGGAGATACCTGAAAACATATCACACTTTTCATCATAGTGCTTTTACCAATGCATAAAATGCATGGAGAAGTCATTTCGAATGACTGGTCCTCAGTGTTGTGAGAACGATGACTGGTTAAAATTTTTGGTGGTTTCTTGTTCAGTCCATAGGCCTACATCATGTGGCAAACCGGTGAGCATGTGGCTCTATTAGTATAGGAGATACCTGAAAACATATCACACTTTTCATCATAGTGCTTTTACCAATGCATAAAATGCATGGAGAAGTCATTTCGAATGACTGGTCCTCAGTGTTGTGAGAACGATGACTGGTTAAAATTTTTGGTGGTTTCTTGTTCAGTCCATAGGCCTACATCATGTGGCAAACCGGTGAGCATGTGGCTCTATTAGTATAGGAGATACCTGAAAACATATCACACTTTTCATCATAGTGCTTTTACCAATGCATAAAATGCATGGAGAAGTCATTTCGAATGACTGGTCCTCAGTGTTGTGAGAACGATGACTGGTTAAAATTTTTGGTGGTTTCTTGTTCAGTCCATAGGCCTACATCATGTGGCAAACCGGTGAGCATGTGGCTCTATTAGTATAGGAGATACCTGAAAACATATCACACTTTTCATCATAGTGCTTTTACCAATGCATAAAATGCATGGAGAAGTCATTTCGAATGACTGGTCCTCAGTGTTGTGAGAACGATGACTGGTTAAAATTTTTGGTGGTTTCTTGTTCAGTCCATAGGCCTACATCATGTGGCAAACCGGTGAGCATGTGGCTCTATTAGTATAGGAGATACCTGAAAACATATCACACTTTTCATCATAGTGCTTTTACCAATGCATAAAATGCATGGAGAAGTCATTTCGAATGACTGGTCCTCAGTGTTGTGAGAACGATGACTGGTTAAAATTTTTGGTGGTTTCTTGTTCAGTCCATAGGCCTACATCATGTGGCAAACCGATGAGCATGTGGCTCTATTAGTATAGGAGATACCTGAAAACATATCACACTTTTCATCATAGTGCTTTTACCAATGCATAAAATGCATGGAGAAGTCATTTCGAATGACTGGTCCTCAGTGTTGTGAGAACGATGACTGGTTAAAATTTTTGGTGGTTTCTTGTTCAGTCCATAGGCCTACATCATGTGGCAAACCGGTGAGCATGTGGCTCTATTAGTATAGGAGATACCTGAAAACATATCACACTTTTCATCATAGTGCTTTTACCAATGCATAAAATGCATGGAGAAGTCATTTCGAATGACTGGTCCTCAGTGTTGTGAGAACGATGACTGGTTAAAATTTTTGGTGGTTTCTTGTTCAGTCCATAGGCCTACATCATGTGGCAAACCGGTGAGCATGTGGCTCTATTAGTATAGGAGATACCGGAAAACATATCACACTTTTCATCATAGTGCTTTTACCAATGCATAAAATGCATGGAGAAGTCATTTCGAATGACTGGTCCTCAGTGTTGTGAGAACGATGACTGGTTAAAATTTTTGGTGGTTTCTTGTTCAGTCCATAGGCCTACATCATGTGGCAAACCGGTGAGCATGTGGCTCTATTAGTATAGGAGATACCTGAAAACATATCACACTTTTCATCATAGTGCTTTTACCAATGCATAAAATGCATGGAGAAGTCATTTCGAATGACTGGTCCTCAGTGTTGTGAGAACGATGACTGGTTAAAATTTTTGGTGGTTTCTTGTTCAGTCCATAGGCCTAAATCATGTGGCAAACCGGTGAGCATGTGGCTCTATTAGTATAGGAGATACCTGAAAACATATCACACTTTTCATCATAGTGCTTTTACCAATGCATAAAATGCATGGAGAAGTCATTTCGAATGACTGGTCCTCAGTGTTGTGAGAACGATGACTGGTTAAAATTTTTGGTGGTTTCTTGTTCAGTCCATAGGCCTACATCATGTGGCAAACCGGTGAGCATGTGGCTCTATTAGTATAGGAGATACCTGAAAACATATCACACTTTTCATCATAGTGCTTTTACCAATGCATAAAATGCATGGAGAAGTCATTTCGAATGACTGGTCCTCAGTGTTGTGAGAACGATGACTGGTTAAAATTTTTGGTGGTTTCTTGTTCAGTCAATAGGCCTACATCATGTGGCAAACCGGTGAGCATGTGGCTCTATTAGTATAGGAGATACCTGAAAACATATCACACTTTTCATCATAGTGCTTTTACCAATGCATAAAATGCATGGAGAAGTCATTTCGAATGACTGGTCCTCAGTGTTGTGAGTACGATGACTGGTTAAAATTTTTGGTGGTTTCTTGTTCAGTCCATAGGCCTACATCATGTGGCAAACCGGTGAGCATGTGGCTCTATTAGTATAGGAGATACCTGAAAACATATCACACTTTTCATCATAGTGCTTTTACCAATGCATAAAATGCATGGAGAAGTCATTTCGAATGACTGGTCCTCAGTGTTGTGAGAACGATGACTGGTTAAAATTTTTGGTGGTTTCTTGTTCAGTCCATAGGCCTACATCATGTGGCAAACCGGTGAGCATGTGGCTCTATTAGTATAGGAGATACCTGAAAACATATCACACTTTTCATCATAGTGCTTTTACCAATGCATAAAATGCATGGAGAAGTCATTTCGAATGACTAGTCCTCAGTGTTGTGAGAACGATGACTGGTTAAAATTTTTGGTGGTTTCTTGTTCAGTCCATAGGCCTACATCATGTGGCAAACCGGTGAGCATGTGGCTCTATTAGTATAGGAGATACCTGAAAGCATATCACACTTTTCATCATAGTGCTTTTACCAATGCATAAAATGCATGGAGAAGTCATTTCGAATGACTGGTCCTCAGTGTTGTGAGAAAGATGACTGGTTAAAATTTTTGGTGGTTTCTTGTTCAGTCCATAGGCCTACATCATGTGGCAAACCGGTGAGCATGTGGCTCTATTAGTATAGGAGATACCTGAAAACATATCACACTTTTCATCATAGTGCTTTTACCAATGCATAAAATGCATGGAGAAGTCATTTCGAATGACTGGTCCTCAGTGTTGTGAGAACGATGACTGGTTGAAATTTTTGGTGGTTTCTTGTTCAGTCCATAGGCCTACATCATGTGGCAAACCGGTGAGCATGTGGCTCTATTAGTATAGGAGATACCTGAAAACATATCACACTTTTTATCATAGTGCTTTTACCAATGCATAAAATGCATGGAGAAGTCATTTCGAATGACTGGTCCTCAGTGTTGTGAGAACGATGACTGGTTAAAATTTTTGGTGGTTTCTTGTTCAGTCCATAGGCCTACATCATGTGGCAAACCGGTGAGCATGTGGCTCTATTAGTATAGGAGATACCTGAAAACATATCACACTTTTCATCATAGTGCTTTTACCAATGCATAAAATGCATGGAGAAGTCATTTCGAATGACTGGTCCTCAGTGTTGTGAGAACGATGACTGGTTAAAATTTTTGGTGGTTTCTTGTTCAGTCCATGGGCCTACATCATGTGGCAAACCGGTGAGCATGTGGCTCTATTAGTATAGGAGATACCTGAAAACATATCACACTTTTCATCATAGTGCTTTTACCAATGCATAAAATGCATGGAGAAGTCATTTCGAATGACTGGTCCTTAGTGTTGTGAGAACGATGACTGGTTAAAATTTTTGGTGGTTTCTTGTTCAGTCCATAGGCCTACATCATGTGGCAAACCGGTGAGCATGTGGCTCTATTAGTATAGGAGATACCTGAAAACATATCACACTTTTCATCATAGTGCTTTTACCAATGCATAAAATGCATGGAGAAGTCATTTCGAATGACTGGTCCTCAGTGTTGTGAGAACGATGACTGGTTAAAATTTTTGGTGGTTTCTTGTTCAGTCCATAGGCCTACATCATGTGGCAAACCGGTGAGCATGTGGCTCTATTAGTATAGGAGATACCTGAAAACATATCACACTTTTCATCATAGTGCTTTTACCAATGCATAAAATGCATGGAGAAGTCATTTCGAATGACTGGTCCTCAGTGTTGTGAGAACGATGACTGGTTAAAATTTTTGGTGGTTTCTTGTTCAGTCCATAGGCCTACATCATGTGGCAAACCGGTGAGCATGTGGCTCTATTAGTATAGGAGATACCTGAAAACATATCACACTTTTCATCATAGTGCTTTTACCAATGCATAAAATGCATGGAGAAGTCATTTCGAATGACTGGTCCTCAGTGTTGTGAGAACGATGACTGGTTAAAATTTTTGGTGGTTTCTTGTTCAGTCCATAGGCCTACATCATGTGGCAAACCGGTGAGCATGTGGCTCTATTAGTATAGGAGATACCTGAAAACATCACACTTTTCATCATAGTGCTTTTACCAATGCATAAAATGCATGGAGAAGTCATTTCGAATGACTGGTCCTCAGTGTTGTGAGAACGATGACTGGTTAAAATTTTTGGTGGTTTCTTGTTCAGTCCATAGGCCTACATCATGTGGCAAACCGGTGAGCATGTGGCTCTATTAGTATAGGAGATACCTGAAAACATCACACTTTTCATCATAGTGCTTTTACCAATGCATAAAATGCATGGAGAAGTCATTTCGAATGACTGGTCCTCAGTGTTGTGAGTACGATGACTGGTTAAAATTTTTGGTGGTTTCTTGTTCAGTCCATAGGCCTACATCATGTGGCAGACCGGTGAGCATGTGGCTCTATTAGTATAGGAGATACCTGAAAACATATCACACTTTTCATCATAGTGCTTTTACCAATGCATAAAATGCATGGAGAAGTCATTTCGAATGACTGGTCCTCAGTGTTGTGAGAACGATGACTGGTTAAAATTTTTGGTGGTTTCTTGTTCAGTCCATAGGCCTACATCATGTGGCAAACCGGTGAGCATGTGGCTCTATTAGTATAGGAGATACCTGAAAACATATCACACTTTTCATCATAGTGCTTTTACCAATGCATAAAATGCATGGAGAAGTCATTTTGAATGACTGGTCCTCAGTGTTGTGAGAACGATGACTGGTTAAATTTTTTGGTGGTTTCTTGTTCAGTCCATAGGCCTACATCATGTGGCAAACCGGTGAGCATGTGGCTCTATTAGTATAGGAGATACCTGAAAACATATCACACTTTTCATCATAGTGCTTTTACCAATGCATAAAATGCATGGAGAAGTCATTTCGAATGACTGGTCCTCAGTGTTGTGAGAACGATGACTGGTTAAAATTTTTGGTGGTTTCTTGTTCAGTCCATAGGCCTACATCATGTGGCAAACCGGTGAGCATGTGGCTCTATTAGTATAGGAGATACCTGAAAGCATATCACACTTTTCATCATAGTGCTTTTACCAATGCATAAAATGCATGGAGAAGTCATTTCGAATGACTGGTCCTCAGTGTTGTGAGAACGATGACTGGTTAAAATTTTTGGTGGTTTCTTGTTCAGTCCATAGGCCTACATCATGTGGCAAACCGGTGAGCATGTGGCTCTATTAGTATAGGAGATACCTGAAAACATATCACACTTTTCATCATAGTGCTTTTACCAATGCATAAAATGCATGGAGAAGTCATTTCGAATGACTGGTCCTCAGTGTTGTGAGAACAATGACTGGTTAAAATTTTTGGTGGTTTCTTGTTCAGTCCATAGGCCTACATCATGTGGCAAACCGGTGAGCATGTGGCTCTATTAGTATAGGAGATACCTGAAAACATATCACACTTTTCATCACAGTGCTTTTACCAATGCATAAAATGCATGGAGAAGTCATTTCGAATGACTGGTCCTCAGTGTTGTGAGAACGATGACTGGTTAAAATTTTTGGTGGTTTCTTGTTCAGTCCATAGGCCTACATCATGTGGCAAACCGGTGAGCATGTGGCTCTATTAGTATAGGAGATACCTGAAAACATATCACACTTTTCATCACAGTGCTTTTACCAATGCATAAAATGCATGGAGAAGTCATTTCGAATGACTGGTCCTCAGTGTTGTGAGAACGATGACTGGTTAAAATTTTTGGTGGTTTCTTGTTCAGTCCATAGACCTACATCATGTGGCAAACCGGTGAGCATGTGGCTCTATTAGTATAGGAGATACCTGAAAACATATCACACTTTTCATCATAGTGCTTTTACCAATGCATAAAATGCATGGAGAAGTAATTTCGAATGACTGGTCCTCAGTGTTGTGAGAACGATGACTGGTTAAAATTTTTGGTGGTTTCTTGTTCAGTCCATAGGCCTACATCATGTGGCAAACCGGTGAGCATGTGGCTCTATTAGTATAGGAGATACCTGAAAACATATCACACTTTTCATCATAGTGCTTTTACCAATGCATAAAATGCATGGAGAAGTCATTTCGAATGACTGGTCCTCAGTGTTGTGAGAACGATGACTGGTTAAAATTTTTGGTGGTTTCTTGTTCAGTCCATAGGCCTACATCATGTGGCAAACCGGTGAGCAAGTGGCTCTATTAGTATAGGAGATATCTGAAAACATATCACACTTTTCATCATAGTGCTTTTACCAATGCATAAAATGCATGGAGAAGTCATTTCGAATGACTGGTCCTCAGTGTTGTGAGAACGATGACTGGTTAAAATTTTTGGTGGTTTCTTGTTCAGTCCATAGGCCTACATCATGTGGCAAACCAGTGAGCATGTGGCTCTATTAGTATAGGAGATACCTGAAAACATATCACACTTTTCATCATAGTGCTTTTACCAATGCATAAAATGCATGGAGAAGTCATTTCGAATGACTGGTCCTCAGTGTTGTGAGAACGATGACTGGTTAAAATTTTTGGTGGTTTCTTGTTCAGTCCATAGGCCTACATCATGTGGCAAACCGGTGAGCATGTGGCTCTATTAGTATAGGAGATACCTGAAAACATATCACACTTTTCATCATAGTGCTTTTACCAATGCATAAAATGCATGGAGAATTCATTTCGAATGACTGGTCCTCAGTGTTGTGAGAACGATGACTGGTTAAAATTTTTGGTGGTTTCTTGTTCAGTCCATAGGCCTACATCATGTGGCAAACCGGTGAGCATGTGGCTCTATTAGTATAGGAGATACCTGAAAACATATCACACTTTTCATCATAGTGCTTTTACCAATGCATAAAATGCATGGAGAAGAGATTTCGAATGACTGGTCCTCAGTGTTGTGAGAACGATGACTGGTTAAAATTTTTGGTGGTTTCTTGTTCAGTCCATAGGCCTACATCATGTGGCAAACCGGTGAGCATGTGGCTCTATTAGTAGATACCTGAAAACATATCACACTTTTCATCATAGTGCTTTTACCAATGCATAAAATGCATGGAGAAGTCATTTCGAATGACTGGTCCTCAGTGTTGTGAGAACGATGACTGGTTAAAATTTTTGGTGGTTTCTTGTTCAGTCCATAGGCCTACATCATGTGGCAAACCGGTGAGCATGTGGCTCTATTAGTATAGGAGATACCTGAAAACATATCACACTTTTCATCATAGTGCTTTTACCAATGCATAAAATGCATGGAGAAGTCATTTCGAATGACTGGTCCTCAGTGTTGTGAGAACGATGACTGGTTAAAATTTTTGGTGGTTTCTTGTTCAGTCCATAGGCCTACATCATGTGGCAAACCGGTGAGCATGTGGCTCTATTAGTATAGGAGATACCTGAAAACATATCACACTTTTCATCATAGTGCTTTTACCAATGCATAAAATGCATGGAGAAGTCATTTCGAATGACTGGTCCTCAGTGTTGTGAGAACGATGACTGGTTAAAATTTTTGGTGGTTTCTTGTTCAGTCCATAGGCCTACATCATGTGGCAAACCGGTGAGCATGTGGCTCTATTAGTATAGGAGATACCTGAAAACATATCACACTTTTCATCATAGTGCTTTTACCAATGCATAAAATGCATGGAGAAGTCATTTCGAATGACTGGTCCTCAGTGTTGTGAGAACGATGACTGGTTAAAATTTTTGGTGGTTTCTTGTTCAGTCCATAGGCCTACATCATGTGGCAAACCGGTGAGCATGTGGCTCTATTAGTATAGGAGATACCTGAAAACATATCACACTTTTCATCATAGTGCTTTTACCAATGCATAAAATGCATGGAGAAGTCATTTCGAATGACTGGTCCTCAGTGTTGTGAGAACGATGACTGGTTAAAATTTTTGGTGGTTTCTTGTTCAGTCCATAGGCCTACATCATGTGGCAAACCGGTGAGCAAGTGGCTCTATTAGTATAGGAGATACCTGAAAACATATCACACTTTTCATCATAGTGCTTTTACCAATGCATAAAATGCATGGAGAAGTCATTTCGAATGACTGGTCCTCAGTGTTGTGAGAACGATGACTGGTTAAAATTTTGGTGGTTTCTTGTTCAGTCCATAGGCCTACATCATGTGGCAAACCGGTGAGCATGTGGCTCTATTAGTATAGGAGATACCTGAAAACATATCACACTTTTCATCATAGTGCTTTTACCAATGCATAAAATGCATGGAGAAGTCATTTCGAATGACTGGTCCTCAGTGTTGTGAGAACGATGACTGGTTAAAATTTTTGGTGGTTTCTTGTTCAGTCCATAGGCCTACATCATGTGGCAAACCGGTGAGCATGTGGCTCTATTAGTATAGGAGATACCTGAAAACATATCACACTTTTCATCATAGTGCTTTTACCAATGCATAAAATGCATGGAGAATTCATTTCGAATGACTGGTCCTCAGTGTTGTGAGAACGATGACTGGTTAAAATTTTTGGTGGTTTCTTGTTCAGTCCATAGGCCTACATCATGTGGCAAACCGGTGAGCATGTGGCTCTATTAGTATAGGAGATACCTGAAAACATATCACACTTTTCATCATAGTGCTTTTACCAATGCATAAAATGCATGGAGAAGTCATTTCGAATGACTGGTCCTCAGTGTTGTGAGAACGATGACTGGTTAAAATTTTTGGTGGTTTCTTGTTCAGTCCATAGGCCTACATCATGTGGCAAACCGGTGAGCATGTGGCTCTATTAGTATAGGAGATACCTGAAAACATATCACACTTTTCATCATAGTGCTTTTACCAATGCATAAAATGCATGGAGAAGTCATTTCGAATGACTGGTCCTCAGTGTTGTGAGAACGATGACTGGTTAAAATTTTTGGTGGTTTCTTGTTCAGTCCATAGGCCTACATCATGTGGCAAACCGGTGAGCATGTGGCTCTATTAGTATAGGAGATACCTGAAAACATATCACACTTTTCATCATAGTGCTTTTACCAATGCATAAAATGCATGGAGAAGAGATTTCGAATGACTGGTCCTCAGTGTTGTGAGAACGATGACTGGTTAAAATTTTTGGTGGTTTCTTGTTCAGTCCATAGGCCTACATCATGTGGCAAACCGGTGAGCATGTGGCTCTATTAGTAGATACCTGAAAACATATCACACTTTTCATCATAGTGCTTTTACCAATGCATAAAATGCATGGAGAAGTCATTTCGAATGACTGGTCCTCAGTGTTGTGAGAACGATGACTGGTTAAAATTTTTGGTGGTTTCTTGTTCAGTCCATAGGCCTACATCATGTGGCAAACCGGTGAGCATGTGGCTCTATTAGTATAGGAGATACCTGAAAACATATCACACTTTTCATCATAGTGCTTTTACCAATGCATAAAATGCATGGAGAAGTCATTTCGAATGACTGGTCCTAAGTGTTGTGAGAACGATGACTGGTTAAAATTTTTGGTGGTTTCTTGTTCAGTCCATAGGCCTACATCATGTGGCAAACCGGTGAGCATGTGGCTCTATTAGTATAGGAGATACCTGAAAACATATCACACTTTTCATCATAGTGCTTTTACCAATGCATAAAATGCATGGAGAAGAGATTTCGAATGACTGGTCCTCAGTGTTGTGAGAACGATGACTGGTTAAAATTTTTGGTGGTTTCTTGTTCAGTCCATAGGCCTACATCATGTGGCAAACCGGTGAGCATGTGGCTCTATTAGTATAGGAGATACCTGAAAACATATCACACTTTTCATCATAGTGCTTTTACCAATGCATAAAATGCATGGAGAAGTCATTTCGAATGACTGGTCCTCAGTGTTGTGAGAACGATGACTGGTTAAAATTTTTGGTGGTTTCTTGTTCAGTCCATAGGCCTACATCATGTGGCAAACCGGTGAGCATGTGGCTCTATTAGTATAGGAGATACCTGAAAACATATCACACTTTTCATCATAGTGCTTTTACCAATGCATAAAATGCATGGAGAAGTCATTTCGAATGACTGGTCCTAAGTGTTGTGAGAACGATGACTGGTTAAAATTTTTGGTGGTTTCTTGTTCAGTCCATAGGCCTACATCATGTGGCAAACCGGTGAGCATGTGGCTCTATTAGTATAGGAGATACCTGAAAACATATCACACTTTTCATCATAGTGCTTTTACCAATGCATAAAATGCATGGAGAAGAGATTTCGAATGACTGGTCCTCAGTGTTGTGAGAACGATGACTGGTTAAAATTTTTGGTGGTTTCTTGTTCAGTCCATAGGCCTACATCATGTGGCAAACCGGTGAGCATGTGGCTCTATTAGTAGATACCTGAAAACATATCACACTTTTCATCATAGTGCTTTTACCAATGCATAAAATGCATGGAGAAGTCATTTCGAATGACTGGTCCTCAGTGTTGTGAGAACGATGACTGGTTAAAATTTTTGGTGGTTTCTTGTTCAGTCCATAGGCCTACATCATGTGGCAAACCGGTGAGCATGTGGCTCTATTAGTATAGGAGATACCTGAAAACATATCACACTTTTCATCATAGTGCTTTTACCAATGCATAAAATGCATGGAGAAGTCATTTCGAATGACTGGTCCTCAGTGTTGTGAGAACGATGACTGGTTAAAATTTTTGGTGGTTTCTTGTTCAGTCCATAGGCCTACATCATGTGGCAAACCGGTGAGCATGTGGCTCTATTAGTATAGGAGATACCTGAAAACATATCACACTTTTCATCATAGTGCTTTTACCAATGCATAAAATGCATGGAGAAGTCATTTCGAATGACTGGTCCTCAGTGTTGTGAGAACGATGACTGGTTAAAATTTTTGGTGGTTTCTTGTTCAGTCCATAGGCCTACATCATGTGGCAAACCGGTGAGCATGTGGCTCTATTAGTATAGGAGATACCTGAAAACATATCACACTTTTCATCATAGTGCTTTTACCAATGCATAAAATGCATGGAGAAGTCATTTCGAATGACTGGTCCTCAGTGTTGTGAGAACGATGACTGGTTAAAATTTTTGGTGGTTTCTTGTTCAGTCCATAGGCCTACATCATGTGGCAAACCGGTGAGCATGTGGCTCTATTAGTATAGGAGATACCTGAAAACATATCACACTTTTCATCATAGTGCTTTTACCAATGCATAAAATGCATGGAGAAGTCATTTCGAATGACTGGTCCTCAGTGTTGTGAGAACGATGACTGGTTAAAATTTTTGGTGGTTTCTTGTTCAGTCCATAGGCCTACATCATGTGGCAAACCGGTGAGCAAGTGGCTCTATTAGTATAGGAGATACCTGAAAACATATCACACTTTTCATCATAGTGCTTTTACCAATGCATAAAATGCATGGAGAAGTCATTTCGAATGACTGGTCCTCAGTGTTGTGAGAACGATGACTGGTTAAAATTTTTGGTGGTTTCTTGTTCAGTCCATAGGCCTACATCATGTGGCAAACCGGTGAGCATGTGGCTCTATTAGTATAGGAGATACCTGAAAACATATCACACTTTTCATCATAGTGCTTTTACCAATGCATAAAATGCATGGAGAAGTCATTTCGAATGACTGGTCCTCAGTGTTGTGAGAACGATGACTGGTTAAAATTTTTGGTGGTTTCTTGTTCAGTCCATAGGCCTACATCATGTGGCAAACCGGTGAGCATGTGGCTCTATTAGTATAGGAGATACCTGAAAACATATCACACTTTTCATCATAGTGCTTTTACCAATGCATAAAATGCATGGAGAATTCATTTCGAATGACTGGTCCTCAGTGTTGTGAGAACGATGACTGGTTAAAATTTTTGGTGGTTTCTTGTTCAGTCCATAGGCCTACATCATGTGGCAAACCGGTGAGCATGTGGCTCTATTAGTATAGGAGATACCTGAAAACATATCACACTTTTCATCATAGTGCTTTTACCAATGCATAAAATGCATGGAGAAGTCATTTTGAATGACTGGTCCTCAGTGTTGTGAGAACGATGACTGGTTAAAATTTTTGGTGGTTTCTTGTTCAGTCCATAGGCCTACATCATGTGGCAAACCGGTGAGCATGTGGCTCTATTAGTATAGGAGATACCTGAAAACATATCACACTTTTCATCATAGTGCTTTTACCAATGCATAAAATGCATGGAGAAGTCATTTCGAATGACTGGTCCTCAGTGTTGTGAGAACGATGACTGGTTAAAATTTTTGGTGGTTTCTTGTTCAGTCCATAGGCCTACATCATGTGGCAAACCGGTGAGCAAGTGGCTCTATTAGTATAGGAGATACCTGAAAACATATCACACTTTTCATCATAGTGCTTTTACCAATGCATAAAATGCATGGAGAAGTCATTTCGAATGACTGGTCCTCAGTGTTGTGAGAACGATGACTGGTTAAAATTTTTGGTGGTTTCTTGTTCAGTCCATAGGCCTACATCATGTGGCAAACCGGTGAGCATGTGGCTCTATTAGTATAGGAGATACCTGAAAACATATCACACTTTTCATCATAGTGCTTTTACCAATGCATAAAATGCATGGAGAAGTCATTTCGAATGACTGGTCCTCAGTGTTGTGAGAACGATGACTGGTTAAAATTTTTGGTGGTTTCTTGTTCAGTCCATAGGCCTACATCATGTGGCAAACCGGTGAGCATGTGGCTCTATTAGTATAGGAGATACCTGAAAACATATCACACTTTTCATCATAGTGCTTTTACCAATGCATAAAATGCATGGAGAAGTCATTTCGAATGACTGGTCCTCAGTGTTGTGAGAACGATGACTGGTTAAAATTTTTGGTGGTTTCTTGTTCAGTCCATAGGCCTACATCATGTGGCAAACCGGTGAGCATGTGGCTCTATTAGTATAGGAGATACCTGAAAACATATCACACTTTTCATCATAGTGCTTTTACCAATGCATAAAATGCATGGAGAAGTCATTTTGAATGACTGGTCCTCAGTGTTGTGAGAACGATGACTGGTTAAAATTTTTGGTGGTTTCTTGTTCAGTCCATAGGCCTACATCATGTGGCAAACCGGTGAGCATGTGGCTCTATTAGTATAGGAGATACCTGAAAACATATCACACTTTTCATCATAGTGCTTTTACCAATGCATAAAATGCATGGAGAAGTCATTTCGAATGACTTGGTCCTCAGTGTTGTGAGAACGATGACTGGTTAAAATTTTTGGTGGTTTCTTGTTCAGTCCATAGGCCTACATCATGTGGCAAACCGGTGAGCATGTGGCTCTATTAGTATAGGAGATACCTGAAAACATATCACACTTTTCATCATAGTGCTTTTACAAATGCATAAAATGCATGGAGAAGTCATTTCGAATGACTGGTCCTCAGTGTTGTGAGAACGATGACTGGTTAAAATTTTTGGTGGTTTCTTGTTCAGTCCATAGGCCTACATCATGTGGCAAACCGGTGAGCATGTGGCTCTATTAGTATAGGAGATACCTGAAAACATATCACACTTTTCATCATAGTGCTTTTACCAATGCATAAAATGCATGGAGAAGAGATTTCGAATGACTGGTCCTCAGTGTTGTGAGAACGATGACTGGTTAAAATTTTTGGTGGTTTCTTGTTCAGTCCATAGGCCTACATCATGTGGCAAACCGGTGAGCATGTGGCTCTATTAGTAGATACCTGAAAACATATCACACTTTTCATCATAGTGCTTTTACCAATGCATAAAATGCATGGAGAAGTCATTTCGAATGACTGGTCCTCAGTGTTGTGAGAACGATGACTGGTTAAAATTTTTGGTGGTTTCTTGTTCAGTCCATAGGCCTACATCATGTGGCAAACCGGTGAGCATGTGGCTCTATTAGTATAGGAGATACCTGAAAACATATCACACTTTTCATCATAGTGCTTTTACCAATGCATAAAATGCATGGAGAAGTCATTTCGAATGACTGGTCCTCAGTGTTGTGAGAACGATGACTGGTTAAAATTTTTGGTGGTTTCTTGTTCAGTCCATAGGCCTACATCATGTGGCAAACCGGTGAGCATGTGGCTCTATTAGTATAGGAGATACCTGAAAACATATCACACTTTTCATCATAGTGCTTTTACCAATGCATAAAATGCATGGAGAAGTCATTTCGAATGACTGGTCCTCAGTGTTGTGAGAACGATGACTGGTTAAAATTTTTGGTGGTTTCTTGTTCAGTCCATAGGCCTACATCATGTGGCAAACCGGTGAGCATGTGGCTCTATTAGTATAGGAGATACCTGAAAACATATCACACTTTTCATCATAGTGCTTTTACCAATGCATAAAATGCATGGAGAAGTCATTTCGAATGACTGGTCCTCAGTGTTGTGAGAACGATGACTGGTTAAAATTTTTGGTGGTTTCTTGTTCAGTCCATAGGCCTACATCATGTGGCAAACCGGTGAGCATGTGGCTCTATTAGTATAGGAGATACCTGAAAACATATCACACTTTTCATCATAGTGCTTTTACCAATGCATAAAATGCATGGAGAAGTCATTTCGAATGACTGGTCCTCAGTGTTGTGAGAACGATGACTGGTTAAAATTTTTGGTGGTTTCTTGTTCAGTCCATAGGCCTACATCATGTGGCAAACCGGTGAGCATGTGGCTCTATTAGTATAGGAGATACCTGAAAACATATCACACTTTTCATCATAGTGCTTTTACCAATGCATAAAATGCATGGAGAAGAGATTTCGAATGACTGGTCCTCAGTGTTGTGAGAACGATGACTGGTTAAAATTTTTGGTGGTTTCTTGTTCAGTCCATAGGCCTACATCATGTGGCAAACCGGTGAGCATGTGGCTCTATTAGTAGATACCTGAAAACATATCACACTTTTCATCATAGTGCTTTTACCAATGCATAAAATGCATGGAGAAGTCATTTCGAATGACTGGTCCTCAGTGTTGTGAGAACGATGACTGGTTAAAATTTTTGGTGGTTTCTTGTTCAGTCCATAGGCCTACATCATGTGGCAAACCGGTGAGCATGTGGCTCTATTAGTATAGGAGATACCTGAAAACATATCACACTTTTCATCATAGTGCTTTTACCAATGCATAAAATGCATGGAGAAGTCATTTCGAATGACTGGTCCTCAGTGTTGTGAGAACGATGACTGGTTAAAATTTTTGGTGGTTTCTTGTTCAGTCCATAGGCCTACATCATGTGGCAAACCGGTGAGCATGTGGCTCTATTAGTATAGGAGATACCTGAAAACATATCACACTTTTCATCATAGTGCTTTTACCAATGCATAAAATGCATGGAGAAGTCATTTCGAATGACTGGTCCTCAGTGTTGTGAGAACGATGACTGGTTAAAATTTTTGGTGGTTTCTTGTTCAGTCCATAGGCCTACATCATGTGGCAAACCGGTGAGCATGTGGCTCTATTAGTATAGGAGATACCTGAAAACATATCACACTTTTCATCATAGTGCTTTTACCAATGCATAAAATGCATGGAGAAGTCATTTCGAATGACTGGTCCTAAGTGTTGTGAGAACGATGACTGGTTAAAATTTTTGGTGGTTTCTTGTTCAGTCCATAGGCCTACATCATGTGGCAAACCGGTGAGCATGTGGCTCTATTAGTATAGGAGATACCTGAAAACATATCACACTTTTCATCATAGTGCTTTTACCAATGCATAAAATGCATGGAGAAGTCATTTCGAATGACTGGTCCTCAGTGTTGTGAGAACGATGACTGGTTAAAATTTTTGGTGGTTTCTTGTTCAGTCCATAGGCCTACATCATGTGGCAAACCGGTGAGCAAGTGGCTCTATTAGTATAGGAGATACCTGAAAACATATCACACTTTTCATCATAGTGCTTTTACCAATGCATAAAATGCATGGAGAAGTCATTTCGAATGACTGGTCCTCAGTGTTGTGAGAACGATGACTGGTTAAAATTTTTGGTGGTTTCTTGTTCAGTCCATAGGCCTACATCATGTGGCAAACCGGTGAGCATGTGGCTCTATTAGTATAGGAGATACCTGAAAACATATCACACTTTTCATCATAGTGCTTTTACCAATGCATAAAATGCATGGAGAAGTCATTTCGAATGACTGGTCCTCAGTGTTGTGAGAACGATGACTGGTTAAAATTTTTGGTGGTTTCTTGTTCAGTCCATAGGCCTACATCATGTGGCAAACCGGTGAGCATGTGGCTCTATTAGTATAGGAGATACCTGAAAACATATCACACTTTTCATCATAGTGCTTTTACCAATGCATAAAATGCATGGAGAATTCATTTCGAATGACTGGTCCTCAGTGTTGTGAGAACGATGACTGGTTAAAATTTTTGGTGGTTTCTTGTTCAGTCCATAGGCCTACATCATGTGGCAAACCGGTGAGCATGTGGCTCTATTAGTATAGGAGATACATGAAAACATATCACACTTTTCATCATAGTGCTTTTACCAATGCATAAAATGCATGGAGAAGTCATTTCGAATGACTGGTCCTCAGTGTTGTGAGAACGATGACTGGTTAAAATTTTTGGTGGTTTCTTGTTCAGTCCATAGGCCTACATCATGTGGCAAACCGGTGAGCATGTGGCTCTATTAGTATAGGAGATACCTGAAAACATATCACACTTTTCATCATAGTGCTTTTACCAATGCATAAAATGCATGGAGAAGTCATTTTGAATGACTGGTCCTCAGTGTTGTGAGAACGATGACTGGTTAAAATTTTTGGTGGTTTCTTGTTCAGTCCATAGGCCTACATCATGTGGCAAACCGGTGAGCATGTGGCTCTATTAGTATAGGAGATACCTGAAAACATATCACACTTTTCATCATAGTGCTTTTACCAATGCATAAAATGCATGGAGAAGTCATTTCGAATGACTGGTCCTCAGTGTTGTGAGAACGATGACTGGTTAAAATTTTTGGTGGTTTCTTGTTCAGTCCATAGGCCTACATCATGTGGCAAACCGGTGAGCAAGTGGCTCTATTAGTATAGGAGATACCTGAAAACATATCACACTTTTCATCATAGTGCTTTTACCAATGCATAAAATGCATGGAGAAGTCATTTCGAATGACTGGTCCTCAGTGTTGTGAGAACGATGACTGGTTAAAATTTTTGGTGGTTTCTTGTTCAGTCCATAGGCCTACATCATGTGGCAAACCGGTGAGCATGTGGCTCTATTAGTATAGGAGATACCTGAAAACATATCACACTTTTCATCATAGTGCTTTTACCAATGCATAAAATGCATGGAGAAGTCATTTCGAATGACTGGTCCTCAGTGTTGTGAGAACGATGACTGGTTAAAATTTTTGGTGGTTTCTTGTTCAGTCCATAGGCCTACATCATGTGGCAAACCGGTGAGCATGTGGCTCTATTAGTATAGGAGATACCTGAAAACATATCACACTTTTCATCATAGTGCTTTTACCAATGCATAAAATGCATGGAGAATTCATTTCGAATGACTGGTCCTCAGTGTTGTGAGAACGATGACTGGTTAAAATTTTTGGTGGTTTCTTGTTCAGTCCATAGGCCTACATCATGTGGCAAACCGGTGAGCATGTGGCTCTATTAGTATAGGAGATACCTGAAAACATATCACACTTTTCATCATAGTGCTTTTACCAATGCATAAAATGCATGGAGAAGTCATTTCGAATGACTGGTCCTCAGTGTTGTGAGAACGATGACTGGTTAAAATTTTTGGTGGTTTCTTGTTCAGTCCATAGGCCTACATCATGTGGCAAACCGGTGAGCATGTGGCTCTATTAGTATAGGAGATACCTGAAAACATATCACACTTTTCATCATAGTGCTTTTACCAATGCATAAAATGCATGGAGAAGTCATTTTGAATGACTGGTCCTCAGTGTTGTGAGAACGATGACTGGTTAAAATTTTTGGTGGTTTCTTGTTCAGTCCATAGGCCTACATCATGTGGCAAACCGGTGAGCATGTGGCTCTATTAGTATAGGAGATACCTGAAAACATATCACACTTTTCATCATAGTGCTTTTACCAATGCATAAAATGCATGGAGAAGTCATTTCGAATGACTTGGTCCTCAGTGTTGTGAGAACGATGACTGGTTAAAATTTTTGGTGGTTTCTTGTTCAGTCCATAGGCCTACATCATGTGGCAAACCGGTGAGCATGTGGCTCTATTAGTATAGGAGATACCTGAAAACATATCACACTTTTCATCATAGTGCTTTTACCAATGCATAAAATGCATGGAGAAGTCATTTCGAATGACTTGTCCTCAGTGTTGTGAGAACGATGACTGGTTAAAATTTTTGGTGGTTTCTTGTTCAGTCCATAGGCCTACATCATGTGGCAAACCGGTGAGCATGTGGCTCTATTAGTATAGGAGATACCTGAAAACATATCACACTTTTCATCATAGTGCTTTTACCAATGCATAAAATGCATGGAGAAGTCATTTCGAATGACTGGTCCTCAGTGTTGTGAGAACGATGACTGGTTAAAATTTTTGGTGGTTTCTTGTTCAGTCCATAGGCCTACATCATGTGGCAAACCGGTGAGCATGTGGCTCTATTAGTATAGGAGATACCTGAAAACATATCACACTTTTCATCATAGTGCTTTTACCAATGCATAAAATGCATGGAGAAGTCATTTCGAATGACTGGTCCTCAGTGTTGTGAGAACGATGACTGGTTAAAATTTTTGGTGGTTTCTTGTTCAGTCCATAGGCCTACATCATGTGGCAAACCGGTGAGCATGTGGCTCTATTAGTATAGGAGATACCTGAAAACATATCACACTTTTCATCATAGTGCTTTTACCAATGCATAAAATGCATGGAGAAGTCATTTCGAATGACTGGTCCTCAGTGTTGTGAGAACGATGACTGGTTAAAATTTTTGGTGGTTTCTTGTTCAGTCCATAGGCCTACATCATGTGGCAAACCGGTGAGCATGTGGCTCTATTAGTATAGGAGGTACCTGAAAACATATCACACTTTTCATCATAGTGCTTTTACCAATGCATAAAATGCATGGAGAAGTCATTTCGAATGACTGGTCCTCAGTGTTGTGAGAACGATGACTGGTTAACATTTTTGGTGGTTTCTTGTTCAGTCCATAGGCCTACATCATGTGGCAAACCGGTGAGCATGTGGCTCTATTAGTATAGGAGATACCTGAAAACATATCACACTTTTCATCATAGTGCTTTTACCAATGCATAAAAAGCATGGAGAAGTCATTTCGAATGACTGGTCCTCAGTGTTGTGAGAACGATGACTGGTTAAAATTTTTGGTGGTTTCTTGTTCAGTCCATAGGCCTACATCATGTGGCAAACCGGTGAGCATGTGGCTCTATTAGTATAGGAGATACCTGAAAACATATCACACTTTTCATCATAGTGCTTTTACCAATGCATAAAATGCATGGAGAAGTCATTTCAAATGACTGGTCCTCAGTGTTGTGAGAACGATGACTGGTTAAAATTTTTGGTGGTTTCTTGTTCAGTCCATAGGCCTACATCATGTGGCAAACCGGTGAGCATGTGGCTCTATTAGTATAGGAGGTACCTGAAAACATATCACACTTTTCATCATAGTGCTTTTACCAATGCATAAAATGCATGGAGAAGTCATTTCGAATGACTGGTCCTCAGTGTTGTGAGAACGATGACTGGTTAACATTTTTGGTGGTTTCTTGTTCAGTCCATAGGCCTACATCATTTGGGAAACCGGTGAGCATGTGGCTCTATTAGTATAGGAGATACCTGAAAACATATCACACTTTTCATCATAGTGCTTTTACCAATGCATAAAAAGCATGGAGAAGTCATTTCGAATGACTGGTCCTCAGTGTTGTGAGAACGATGACTGGTTAAAATTTTTGGTGGTTTCTTGTTCAGTCCATAGGCCTACATCATGTGGCAAACCGGTGAGCATGTGGCTCTATTAGTATAGGAGATACCTGAAAACATATCACACTTTTCATCATAGTGCTTTTACCAATACATAAAATGCATGGAGAAGTCATTTCGAAAGACTGGTCCTCAGTGTTGTGAGAACGATGACTGGTTAAAATTTTTGGTGGTTTCTTGTTCAGTCCATAGGCCTACATCATGTGTCAAACCGGTGAGCATGTGGCTCTATTAGTATAGGAGATACCTGAAAACATATCACACTTTTCATCATAGTGCTTTTACCAATGCATAAAATGCATGGAGAAGTCATTTCAAATGACTGGTCCTCAGTGTTGTGAGAACGATGACTGGTTAAAATTTTTGGTGGTTTCTTGTTCAGTCCATAGGCCTACATCATGTGGCAAACCGGTGAGCATGTGGCTCTATTAGTATAGGAGATACCTGAAAACATATCACACTTTTCATCATAGTGCTTTTACCAATGCATAAAATGCATGGAGAAGTCATTTCGAATGACTGGTCCTCAGTGTTGTGAGAACGATGACTGGTTAAAATTTTTGGTGGTTTCTTGTTCAGTCCATAGGCCTACATCATGTGGCAAACCGGTGAGCATGTGGCTCTATTAGTATAGGAGATACCTGAAAACATATCACACTTTTCATCATAGTGCTTTTACCAATGCAAAAAATGCATGGAGAAGTCATTTCGAATGACTGGTCCTCAGTGTTGTGAGAACGATGACTGGTTAAAATTTTTGGTGGTTTCTTGTTCAGTCCATAGGCCTACATCATGTGGCAAACCGGTGAGCATGTGGCTCTATTAGTATAGTAGATACCTGAAAACATATCACACTTTTCATCATAGTGCTTTTACCAATGCATAAAATGCATGGAGAAGTCATTTCGAATGACTGGTCCTCAGTGTTGTGAGAACGATGACTGGTTAACATTTTTGGTGGTTTCTTGTTCAGTCCATAGGCCTACATCATTTGGGAAACCGGTGAGCATGTGGCTCTATTAGTATAGGAGATACCTGAAAACATATCACACTTTTCATCATAGTGCTTTTACCAATGCATAAAAAGCATGGAGAAGTCATTTCGAATGACTGGTCCTCAGTGTTGTGAGAACGATGACTGGTTAAAATTTTTGGTGGTTTCTTGTTCAGTCCATAGGCCTACATCATGTGGCAAACCGGTGAGCATGTGGCTCTATTAGTATAGGAGATACCTGAAAACATATCACACTTTTCATCATAGTGCTTTTACCAATACATAAAATGCATGGAGAAGTCATTTCGAAAGACTGGTCCTCAGTGTTGTGAGAACGATGACTGGTTAAAATTTTTGGTGGTTTCTTGTTCAGTCCATAGGCCTACATCATGTGTCAAACCGGTGAGCATGTGGCTCTATTAGTATAGGAGATACCTGAAAACATATCACACTTTTCATCATAGTGCTTTTACCAATGCATAAAATGCATGGAGAAGTCATTTCGAATGACTGGTCCTCAGTGTTGTGAGAACGATGACTGGTTAAAATTTTTGGTGGTTTCTTGTTCAGTCCATAGGCCTACATCATGTGGCAAACCGGTGAGCATGTGGCTCTATTAGTATAGGAGATACCTGAAAACATATCACACTTTTCATCATAGTGCTTTTACCAATGCATAAAATGCATGGAGAATTCATTTCGAATGACTGGTCCTCAGTGTTGTGAGAACGATGACTGGTTAAAATTTTTGGTGGTTTCTTGTTCAGTCCATAGGCCTACATCATGTGGCAAACCGGTGAGCATGTGGCTCTATTAGTATAGGAGATACCTGAAAACATATCACACTTTTCATCATAGTGCTTTTACCAATGCATAAAATGCATGGAGAAGTCATTTCGAATGACTGGTCCTCAGTGTTGTGAGAACGATGACTGGTTAAAATTTTTGGTGGTTTCTTGTTCAGTCCATAGGCCTACATCATGTGGCAAACCGGTGAGCATGTGGCTCTATTAGTATAGGAGATACCTGAAAACATATCACACTTTTCATCATAGTGCTTTTACCAATGCATAAAATGCATGGAGAAGTCATTTTGAATGACTGGTCCTCAGTGTTGTGAGAACGATGACTGGTTAAAATTTTTGGTGGTTTCTTGTTCAGTCCATAGGCCTACATCATGTGGCAAACCGGTGAGCATGTGGCTCTATTAGTATAGGAGATACCTGAAAACATATCACACTTTTCATCATAGTGCTTTTACCAATGCATAAAATGCATGGAGAAGTCATTTCGAATGACTTGGTCCTCAGTGTTGTGAGAACGATGACTGGTTAAAATTTTTGGTGGTTTCTTGTTCAGTCCATAGGCCTACATCATGTGGCAAACCGGTGAGCATGTGGCTCTATTAGTATAGGAGATACCTGAAAACATATCACACTTTTCATCATAGTGCTTTTACCAATGCATAAAATGCATGGAGAAGTCATTTCGAATGACTGGTCCTCAGTGTTGTGAGAACGATGACTGGTTAAAATTTTTGGTGGTTTCTTGTTCAGTCCATAGGCCTACATCATGTGGCAAACCGGTGAGCATGTGGCTCTATTAGTATAGGAGATACCTGAAAACATATCACACTTTTCATCATAGTGCTTTTACCAATGCATAAAATGCATGGAGAAGTCATTTCGAATGACTGGTCCTCAGTGTTGTGAGAACGATGACTGGTTAAAATTTTTGGTGGTTTCTTGTTCAGTCCATAGGCCTACATCATGTGGCAAACCGGTGAGCATGTGGCTCTATTAGTATAGGAGATACCTGAAAACATATCACACTTTTCATCATAGTGCTTTTACCAATGCATAAAATGCATGGAGAAGTCATTTCGAATGACTGGTCCTCAGTGTTGTGAGAACGATGACTGGTTAAAATTTTTGGTGGTTTCTTGTTCAGTCCATAGGCCTACATCATGTGGCAAACCGGTGAGCATGTGGCTCTATTAGTATAGGAGATACCTGAAAACATATCACACTTTTCATCATAGTGCTTTTACCAATGCATAAAATGCATGGAGAAGTCATTTCGAATGACTGGTCCTCAGTGTTGTGAGAACGATGACTGGTTAAAATTTTTGGTGGTTTCTTGTTCAGTCCATAGGCCTACATCATGTGGCAAACCGGTGAGCATGTGGCTCTATTAGTATAGGAGGTACCTGAAAACATATCACACTTTTCATCATAGTGCTTTTACCAATGCATAAAATGCATGGAGAAGTCATTTCGAATGACTGGTCCTCAGTGTTGTGAGAACGATGACTGGTTAACATTTTTGGTGGTTTCTTGTTCAGTCCATAGGCCTACATCATGTGGCAAACCGGTGAGCATGTGGCTCTATTAGTATAGGAGATACCTGAAAACATATCACACTTTTCATCATAGTGCTTTTACCAATGCATAAAAAGCATGGAGAAGTCATTTCGAATGACTGGTCCTCAGTGTTGTGAGAACGATGACTGGTTAAAATTTTTGGTGGTTTCTTGTTCAGTCCATAGGCCTACATCATGTGGCAAACCGGTGAGCATGTGGCTCTATTAGTATAGGAGATACCTGAAAACATATCACACTTTTCATCATAGTGCTTTTACCAATGCATAAAATGCATGGAGAAGTCATTTCAAATGACTGGTCCTCAGTGTTGTGAGAACGATGACTGGTTAAAATTTTTGGTGGTTTCTTGTTCAGTCCATAGGCCTACATCATGTGGCAAACCGGTGAGCATGTGGCTCTATTAGTATAGGAGGTACCTGAAAACATATCACACTTTTCATCATAGTGCTTTTACCAATGCATAAAATGCATGGAGAAGTCATTTCGAATGACTGGTCCTCAGTTTTGTGAGAACGATGACTGGTTAACATTTTTGGTGGTTTCTTGTTCAGTCCATAGGCCTACATCATTTGGGAAACCGGTGAGCATGTGGCTCTATTAGTATAGGAGATACCTGAAAACATATCACACTTTTCATCATAGTGCTTTTACCAATGCATAAAAAGCATGGAGAAGTCATTTCGAATGACTGGTCCTCAGTGTTGTGAGAACGATGACTGGTTAAAATTTTTGGTGGTTTCTTGTTCAGTCCATAGGCCTACATCATGTGGCAAACCGGTGAGCATGTGGCTCTATTAGTATAGGAGATACCTGAAAACATATCACACTTTTCATCATAGTGCTTTTACCAATACATAAAATGCATGGAGAAGTCATTTCGAAAGACTGGTCCTCAGTGTTGTGAGAACGATGACTGGTTAAAATTTTTGGTGGTTTCTTGTTCAGTCCATAGGCCTACATCATGTGGCAAACCGGTGAGCATGTGGCTCTATTAGTATAGGAGATACCTGAAAACATATCACACTTTTCATCATAGTGCTTTTACCAATGCATAAAATGCATGGAGAAGTCATTTTGAATGACTGGTCCTCAGTGTTGTGAGAACGATGACTGGTTAAAATTTTTGGTGGTTTCTTGTTCAGTCCATAGGCCTACATCATGTGGCAAACCGGTGAGCATGTGGCTCTATTAGTATAGGAGATACCTGAAAACATATCACACTTTTCATCATAGTGCTTTTACCAATGCATAAAATGCATGGAGAAGTCATTTCGAATGACTTGGTCCTCAGTGTTGTGAGAACGATGACTGGTTAAAATTTTTGGTGGTTTCTTGTTCAGTCCATAGGCCTACATCATGTGGCAAACCGGTGAGCATGTGGCTCTATTAGTATAGGAGATACCTGAAAACATATCACACTTTTCATCATAGTGCTTTTACCAATGCATAAAATGCATGGAGAAGTCATTTCGAATGACTGGTCCTCAGTGTTGTGAGAACGATGACTGGTTAAAATTTTTGGTGGTTTCTTGTTCAGTCCATAGGCCTACATCATGTGGCAAACCGGTGAGCATGTGGCTCTATTAGTATAGGAGATACCTGAAAACATATCACACTTTTCATCATAGTGCTTTTACCAATGCATAAAATGCATGGAGAAGTCATTTCGAATGACTGGTCCTCAGTGTTGTGAGAACGATGACTGGTTAAAATTTTTGGTGGTTTCTTGTTCAGTCCATAGGCCTACATCATGTGGCAAACCGGTGAGCATGTGGCTCTATTAGTATAGGAGATACCTGAAAACATATCACACTTTTCATCATAGTGCTTTTACCAATGCATAAAATGCATGGAGAAGTCATTTCGAATGACTGGTCCTCAGTGTTGTGAGAACGATGACTGGTTAAAATTTTTGGTGGTTTCTTGTTCAGTCCATAGGCCTACATCATGTGGCAAACCGGTGAGCATGTGGCTCTATTAGTATAGGAGATACCTGAAAACATATCACACTTTTCATCATAGTGCTTTTACCAATGCATAAAATGCATGGAGAAGTCATTTCGAATGACTGGTCCTCAGTGTTGTGAGAACGATGACTGGTTAAATTTTTTGGTGGTTTCTTGTTCAGTCCATAGGCCTACATCATGTGGCAAACCGGTGAGCATGTGGCTCTATTAGTATAGGAGGTACCTGAAAACATATCACACTTTTCATCATAGTGCTTTTACCAATGCATAAAATGCATGGAGAAGTCATTTCGAATGACTGGTCCTCAGTGTTGTGAGAACGATGACTGGTTAACATTTTTGGTGGTTTCTTGTTCAGTCCATAGGCCTACATCATGTGGCAAACCGGTGAGCATGTGGCTCTATTAGTATAGGAGATACCTGAAAACATATCACACTTTTCATCATAGTGCTTTTACCAATGCATAAAAAGCATGGAGAAGTCATTTCGAATGACTGGTCCTCAGTGTTGTGAGAACGATGACTGGTTAAAATTTTTGGTGGTTTCTTGTTCAGTCCATAGGCCTACATCATGTGGCAAACCGGTGAGCATGTGGCTCTATTAGTATAGGAGATACCTGAAAACATATCACACTTTTCATCATAGTGCTTTTACCAATGCATAAAATGCATGGAGAAGTCATTTCAAATGACTGGTCCTCAGTGTTGTGAGAACGATGACTGGTTAAAATTTTTGGTGGTTTCTTGTTCAGTCCATAGGCCTACATCATGTGGCAAACCGGTGAGCATGTGGCTCTATTAGTATAGGAGGTACCTGAAAACATATCACACTTTTCATCATAGTGCTTTTACCAATGCATAAAATGCATGGAGAAGTCATTTCGAATGACTGGTCCTCAGTTTTGTGAGAACGATGACTGGTTAACATTTTTGGTGGTTTCTTGTTCAGTCCATAGGCCTACATCATTTGGGAAACCGGTGAGCATGTGGCTCTATTAGTATAGGAGATACCTGAAAACATATCACACTTTTCATCATAGTGCTTTTACCAATGCATAAAAAGCATGGAGAAGTCATTTCGAATGACTGGTCCTCAGTGTTGTGAGAACGATGACTGGTTAAAATTTTTGGTGGTTTCTTGTTCAGTCCATAGGCCTACATCATGTGGCAAACCGGTGAGCATGTGGCTCTATTAGTATAGGAGATACCTGAAAACATATCACACTTTTCATCATAGTGCTTTTACCAATACATAAAATGCATGGAGAAGTCATTTCGAAAGACTGGTCCTCAGTGTTGTGAGAACGATGACTGGTTAAAATTTTTGGTGGTTTCTTGTTCAGTCCATAGGCCTACATCATGTGTCAAACCGGTGAGCATGTGGCTCTATTAGTATAGGAGATACCTGAAAACATATCACACTTTTCATCATAGTGCTTTTACCAATGCATAAAATGCATGGAGAAGTCATTTCGAATGACTGGTCCTCAGTGTTGTGAGAACGATGACTGGTTAAAATTTTTGGTGGTTTCTTGTTCAGTCCATAGGCCTACATCATGTGGCAAACCGGTGAGCATGTGGCTCTATTAGTATAGGAGATACCTGAAAACATATCACACTTTTCATCATAGTGCTTTTACCAATGCATAAAATGCATGGAGAATTCATTTCGAATGACTGGTCCTCAGTGTTGTGAGAACGATGACTGGTTAAAATTTTTGGTGGTTTCTTGTTCAGTCCATAGGCCTACATCATGTGGCAAACCGGTGAGCATGTGGCTCTATTAGTATAGGAGATACCTGAAAACATATCACACTTTTCATCATAGTGCTTTTACCAATGCATAAAATGCATGGAGAAGTCATTTCGAATGACTGGTCCTCAGTGTTGTGAGAACGATGACTGGTTAAAATTTTTGGTGGTTTCTTGTTCAGTCCATAGGCCTACATCATGTGGCAAACCGGTGAGCATGTGGCTCTATTAGTATAGGAGATACCTGAAAACATATCACACTTTTCATCATAGTGCTTTTACCAATGCATAAAATGCATGGAGAAGTCATTTTGAATGACTGGTCCTCAGTGTTGTGAGAACGATGACTGGTTAAAATTTTTGGTGGTTTCTTGTTCAGTCCATAGGCCTACATCATGTGGCAAACCGGTGAGCATGTGGCTCTATTAGTATAGGAGATACCTGAAAACATGTCACACTTTTCATCATAGTGCTTTTACCAATGCATAAAATGCATGGAGAAGTCATTTCGAATGACTTGGTCCTCAGTGTTGTGAGAACGATGACTGGTTAAAATTTTTGGTGGTTTCTTGTTCAGTCCATAGGCCTACATCATGTGGCAAACCGGTGAGCATGTGGCTCTATTAGTATAGGAGATACCTGAAAACATATCACACTTTTCATCATAGTGCTTTTACCAATGCATAAAATGCATGGAGAAGTCATTTCGAATGACTGGTCCTCAGTGTTGTGAGAACGATGACTGGTTAAAATTTTTGGTGGTTTCTTGTTCAGTCCATAGGCCTACATCATGTGGCAAACCGGTGAGCATGTGGCTCTATTAGTATAGGAGATACCTGAAAACATATCACACTTTTCATCATAGTGCTTTTACCAATGCATAAAATGCATGGAGAAGTCATTTCGAATGACTGGTCCTCAGTGTTGTGAGAACGATGACTGGTTAAAATTTTTGGTGGTTTCTTGTTCAGTCCATAGGCCTACATCATGTGGCAAACCGGTGAGCATGTGGCTCTATTAGTATAGGAGATACCGGAAAACATATCACACTTTTCATCATAGTGCTTTTACCAATGCATAAAATGCATGGAGAAGTCATTTCGAATGACTGGTCCTCAGTGTTGTGAGAACGATGACTGGTTAAAATTTTTGGTGGTTTCTTGTTCAGTCCATAGGCCTACATCATGTGGCAAACCGGTGAGCATGTGGCTCTATTAGTATAGGAGATACCTGAAAACATATCACACTTTTCATCATAGTGCTTTTACCAATGCATAAAATGCATGGAGAAGTCATTTCGAATGACTGGTCCTCAGTGTTGTGAGAACGATGACTGGTTAAAATTTTTGGTGGTTTCTTGTTCAGTCCATAGGCCTACATCATGTGGCAAACCGGTGAGCATGTGGCTCTATTAGTATAGGAGGTACCTGAAAACATATCACACTTTTCATCATAGTGCTTTTACCAATGCATAAAATGCATGGAGAAGTCATTTCGAATGACTGGTCCTCAGTGTTGTGAGAACGATGACTGGTTAACATTTTTGGTGGTTTCTTGTTCAGTCCATAGGCCTACATCATTTGGGAAACCGGTGAGCATGTGGCTCTATTAGTATAGGAGATACCTGAAAACATATCACACTTTTCATCATAGTGCTTTTACCAATGCATAAAAAGCATGGAGAAGTCATTTCGAATGACTGGTCCTCAGTGTTGTGAGAACGATGACTGGTTAAAATTTTTGGTGGTTTCTTGTTCAGTCCATAGGCCTACATCATGTGGCAAACCGGTGAGCATGTGGCTCTATTAGTATAGGAGATACCTGAAAACATATCACACTTTTCATCATAGTGCTTTTACCAATACATAAAATGCATGGAGAAGTCATTTCGAAAGACTGGTCCTCAGTGTTGTGAGAACGATGACTGGTTAAAATTTTTGGTGGTTTCTTGTTCAGTCCATAGGCCTACATCATGTGTCAAACCGGTGAGCATGTGGCTCTATTAGTATAGGAGATACCTGAAAACATATCACACTTTTCATCATAGTGCTTTTACCAATGCATAAAATGCATGGAGAAGTCATTTCAAATGACTGGTCCTCAGTGTTGTGAGAACGATGACTGGTTAAAATTTTTGTTGGTTTCTTGTTCAGTCCATAGGCCTACATCATGTGGCAAACCGGTGAGCATGTGGCTCTATTAGTATAGGAGATACCTGAAAACATATCACACTTTTCATCATAGTGCTTTTACCAATGCATAAAATGCATGGAGAAGTCATTTCGAATGACTGGTCCTCAGTGTTGTGAGAACGATGACTGGTTAAAATTTTTGGTGGTTTCTTGTTCAGTCCATAGGCCTACATCATGTGGCAAACCGGTGAGCATGTGGCTCTATTAGTATAGGAGATACCTGAAAACATATCACACTTTTCATCATAGTGCTTTTACCAATGCAAAAAATGCATGGAGAAGTCATTTCGAATGACTGGTCCTCAGTGTTGTGAGAACGATGACTGGTTAAAATTTTTGGTGGTTTCTTGTTCAGTCCATAGGCCTACATCATGTGGCAAACCGGTGAGCATGTGGCTCTATTAGTATAGGAGATACCTGAAAACATATCACACTTTTCATCATAGTGCTTTTACCAATGCATAAAATGCATGGAGAAGTCATTTCGAATGACTGGTCCTCAGTGTTGTGAGAACGATGACTGGTTAAAATTTTTGGTGGTTTCTTGTTCAGTCCATAGGCCTACATCATGTGGCAAACCGGTGAGCATGTGGCTCTATTAGTATAGGAGATACCTGAAAACATATCACACTTTTCATCATAGTGCTTTTACCAATGCATAAAATGCATGGAGAAGTCATTTCGAATGACTGGTCCTCAGTGTTGTGAGAACGATGACTGGTTAAAATTTTTGGTGGTTTCTTGTTCAGTCCATAGGCCTACATCATGTGGCAAACCGGTGAGCATGTGGCTCTATTAGTATAGGAGATACCTGAAAACATATCACACTTTTCATCATAGTGCTTTTACCAATGCATAAAATGCATGGAGAAGTCATTTCGAATGACTGGTCCTCAGTGTTGTGAGAACGATGACTGGTTAAAATTTTTGGTGGTTTCTTGTTCAGTCCATAGGCCTACATCATGTGGCAAACCGGTGAGCATGTGGCTCTATTAGTATAGGAGATACCTGAAAACATATCACACTTTTCATCATAGTGCTTTTACCAATGCATAAAATGCATGGAGAAGTCATTTCGAATGACTGGTCCTCAGTGTTGTGAGAACGATGACTGGTTAAAATTTTTGGTGGTTTCTTGTTCAGTCCATAGGCCTACATCATGTGGCAAACCGGTGAGCATGTGGCTCTATTAGTATAGGAGATACCTGAAAACATATCACACTTTTCATCATAGTGATTTTACCAATGCATAAAATGCATGGAGAAGTCATTTCGAATGACTGGTCCTCAGTGTTGTGAGAACGATGACTGGTTAAAATTTTTGGTGGTTTCTTGTTCAGTCCATAGGCCTACATCATGTGGCAAACCGGTGAGCATGTGGCTCTATTAGTATAGGAGATACCTGAAAACATATCACACTTTTCATCATAGTGCTTTTACCAATGCATAAAATGCATGGAGAAGTCATTTCGAATGACTGGTCCTCAGTGTTGTGAGAACGATGACTGGTTAAAATTTTTGGTGGTTTCTTGTTCAGTCCATAGGCCTACATCATGTGGCAAACCGGTGAGCATGTGGCTCTATTAGTATAGGAGATACCTGAAAACATATCACACTTTTCATCATAGTGCTTTTACCAATGCATAAAGTGCATGGAGAAGTCATTTCGAATGACTGGTCCTCAGTGTTGTGAGAACGATGACTGGTTAACATTTTTGGTGGTTTCTTGTTCAGTCCATAGGCCTACATCATGTGGCAAACCGGTGAGCATGAGGCTCTATTAGTATAGGAGATACCTGAAAACATATCACACTTTTCATCATAGTGCTTTTACCAATGCATAAAATGCATGGAGAAGTCATTTCGAATGACTGGTCCTCAGTGTTGTGAGAACGATGACTGGTTAAAATTTTTGGTGGTTTCTTGTTCAGTCCATAGGCCTACATCATGTGGCAAACCGGTGAGCATGTGGCTCTATTAGTATAGGAGATACCTGAAAACATATCACACTTTTCATCATAGTGCTTTTACCAATGCATAAAATGCATGGAGAAGTCATTTCGAATGACTGGTCCTCAGTGTTGTGAGAACGATGACTGGTTAAAATTTTTGGTGGTTTCTTGTTCAGTCCATAGGCCTACATCATGTGGCAAACCGGTGAGCATGTGGCTCTATTAGTATAGGAGATACCTGAAAACATATCACACTTTTCATCATAGTGCTTTTACCAATGCATAAAATGCATGGAGAAGTCATTTCGAATGACTGGTCCTCAGTGTTGTGAGAACGATGACTGGTTAAAATTTTTGGTGGTTTCTTGTTCAGTCCATAGGCCTACATCATGTGGCAAACCGGTGAGCATGTGGCTCTATTAGTATAGGAGGTACCTGAAAACATATCACACTTTTCATCATAGTGCTTTTACCAATGCATAAAATGCATGGAGAAGTCATTTCGAATGACTGGTCCTCAGTGTTGTGAGAACGATGACTGGTTAACATTTTTGGTGGTTTCTTGTTCAGTCCATAGGCCTACATCATGTGGCAAACCGGTGAGCATGTGGCTCTATTAGTATAGGAGATACCTGAAAACATATCACACTTTTCATCATAGTGCTTTTACCAATGCATAAAAAGCATGGAGAAGTCATTTCGAATGACTGGTCCTCAGTGTTGTGAGAACGATGACTGGTTAAAATTTTTGGTGGTTTCTTGTTCAGTCCATAGGCCTACATCATGTGGCAAACCGGTGAGCATGTGGCTCTATTAGTATAGGAGATACCTGAAAACATATCACACTTTTCATCATAGTGCTTTTACCAATGCATAAAATGCATGGAGAAGTCATTTCAAATGACTGGTCCTCAGTGTTGTGAGAACGATGACTGGTTAAAATTTTTGGTGGTTTCTTGTTCAGTCCATAGGCCTACATCATGTGGCAAACCGGTGAGCATGTGGCTCTATTAGTATAGGAGGTACCTGAAAACATATCACACTTTTCATCATAGTGCTTTTACCAATGCATAAAATGCATGGAGAAGTCATTTCGAATGACTGGTCCTCAGTGTTGTGAGAACGATGACTGGTTAACATTTTTGGTGGTTTCTTGTTCAGTCCATAGGCCTA
Organism: Ranitomeya imitator; assembly: GCF_032444005.1. Taxonomy (NCBI): domain Eukaryota; kingdom Metazoa; phylum Chordata; class Amphibia; order Anura; family Dendrobatidae; genus Ranitomeya; species Ranitomeya imitator. The sequence goes on along the minus strand of NW_027194809.1, from coordinate 151,976 downwards.
CATCATTTGGGAAACCGGTGAGCATGTGGCTCTATTAGTATAGGAGATACCTGAAAACATATCACACTTTTCATCATAGTGCTTTTACCAATGCATAAAAAGCATGGAGAAGTCATTTCGAATGACTGGTCCTCAGTGTTGTGAGAACGATGACTGGTTAAAATTTTTGGTGGTTTCTTGTTCAGTCCATAGGCCTACATCATGTGGCAAACCGGTGAGCATGTGGCTCTATTAGTATAGGAGATACCTGAAAACATATCACACTTTTCATCATAGTGCTTTTACCAATACATAAAATGCATGGAGAAGTCATTTCGAATGACTGGTCCTCAGTGTTGTGAGAACGATGACTGGTTAAAATTTTTGGTGGTTTCTTGTTCAGTCCATAGGCCTACATCATGTGTCAAACCGGTGAGCATGTGGCTCTATTAGTATAGGAGATACCTGAAAACATATCACACTTTTCATCATAGTGCTTTTACCAATGCATAAAATGCATGGAGAAGTCATTTCAAATGACTGGTCCTCAGTGTTGTGAGAACGATGACTGGTTAAAATTTTTGGTGGTTTCTTGTTCAGTCCATAGGCCTACATCATGTGGCAAACCGGTGAGCATGTGGCTCTATTAGTATAGGAGATACCTGAAAACATATCACACTTTTCATCATAGTGCTTTTACCAATGCATAAAATGCATGGAGAAGTCATTTCGAATGACTGGTCCTCAGTGTTGTGAGAACGATGACTGGTTAAAATTTTTGGTGGTTTCTTGTTCAGTCCATAGGCCTACATCATGTGGCAAACCGGTGAGCATGTGGCTCTATTAGTATAGGAGATACCTGAAAACATATCACACTTTTCATCATAGTGCTTTTACCAATGCAAAAAATGCATGGAGAAGTCATTTCGAATGACTGGTCCTCAGTGTTGTGAGAACGATGACTGGTTAAAATTTTTGGTGGTTTCTTGTTCAGTCCATAGGCCTACATCATGTGGCAAACCGGTGAGCATGTGGCTCTATTAGTATAGGAGATACCTGAAAACATATCACACTTTTCATCATAGTGCTTTTACCAATGCATAAAATGCATGGAGAAGTCATTTCGAATGACTGGTCCTCAGTGTTGTGAGAACGATGACTGGTTAAAATTTTTGGTGGTTTCTTGTTCAGTCCATAGGCCTACATCATGTGGCAAACCGGTGAGCATGTGGCTCTATTAGTATAGGAGGTACCTGAAAACATATCACACTTTTCATCATAGTGCTTTTACCAATGCATAAAATGCATGGAGAAGTCATTTCAAATGACTGGTCCTCAGTGTTGTGAGAACGATGACTGGTTAAAATTTTTGGTGGTTTCTTGTTCAGTCCATAGGCCTACATCATGTGGCAAACCGGTGAGCATGTGGCTCTATTAGTATAGGAGGTACCTGAAAACATATCACACTTTTCATCATAGTGCTTTTACCAATGCATAAAATGCATGGAGAAGTCATTTCGAATGACTGGTCCTCAGTGTTGTGAGAACGATGACTGGTTAACATTTTTGGTGGTTTCTTGTTCAGTCCATAGGCCTACATCATTTGGGAAACCGGTGAGCATGTGGCTCTATTAGTATAGGAGATACCTGAAAACATATCACACTTTTCATCATAGTGCTTTTACCAATGCATAAAAAGCATGGAGAAGTCATTTCGAATGACTGGTCCTCAGTGTTGTGAGAACGATGACTGGTTAAAATTTTTGGTGGTTTCTTGTTCAGTCCATAGGCCTACATCATGTGGCAAACCGGTGAGCATGTGGCTCTATTAGTATAGGAGATACCTGAAAACATATCACACTTTTCATCATAGTGCTTTTACCAATACATAAAATGCATGGAGAAGTCATTTCGAATGACTGGTCCTCAGTGTTGTGAGAACGATGACTGGTTAAAATTTTTGGTGGTTTCTTGTTCAGTCCATAGGCCTACATCATGTGTCAAACCGGTGAGCATGTGGCTCTATTAGTATAGGAGATACCTGAAAACATATCACACTTTTCATCATAGTGCTTTTACCAATGCATAAAATGCATGGAGAAGTCATTTCAAATGACTGGTCCTCAGTGTTGTGAGAACGATGACTGGTTAAAATTTTTGGTGGTTTCTTGTTCAGTCCATAGGCCTACATCATGTGGCAAACCGGTGAGCATGTGGCTCTATTAGTATAGGAGATACCTGAAAACATATCACACTTTTCATCATAGTGCTTTTACCAATGCATAAAATGCATGGAGAAGTCATTTCGAATGACTGGTCCTCAGTGTTGTGAGAACGATGACTGGTTAAAATTTTTGGTGGTTTCTTGTTCAGTCCATAGGCCTACATCATGTGGCAAACCGGTGAGCATGTGGCTCTATTAGTATAGGAGATACCTGAAAACATATCACACTTTTCATCATAGTGCTTTTACCAATGCAAAAAATGCATGGAGAAGTCATTTCGAATGACTGGTCCTCAGTGTTGTGAGAACGATGACTGGTTAAAATTTTTGGTGGTTTCTTGTTCAGTCCATAGGCCTACATCATGTGGCAAACCGGTGAGCATGTGGCTCTATTAGTATAGGAGATACCTGAAAACATATCACACTTTTCATCATAGTGCTTTTACCAATGCATAAAATGCATGGAGAAGTCATTTCGAATGACTGGTCCTCAGTGTTGTGAGAACGATGACTGGTTAAAATTTTTGGTGGTTTCTTGTTCAGTCCATAGGCCTACATCATGTGGCAAACCGGTGAGCATGTGGCTCTATTAGTATAGGAGATACCTGAAAACATATCACACTTTTCATCATAGTGCTTTTACCAATGCATAAAATGCATGGAGAAGTCATTTCGAATGACTGGTCCTCAGTGTTGTGAGAACGATGACTGGTTAAAATTTTTGGTGGTTTCTTGTTCAGTCCATAGGCCTACATCATGTGGCAAACCGGTGAGCATGTGGCTCTATTAGTATAGGAGATACCTGAAAACATATCACACTTTTCATCATAGTGCTTTTACCAATGCATAAAATGCATGGAGAAGTCATTTCGAATGACTGGTCCTCAGTGTTGTGAGAACGATGACTGGTTAAAATTTTTGGTGGTTTCTTGTTCAGTCCATAGGCCTACATCATGTGGCAAACCGGTGAGCATGTGGCTCTATTAGTATAGGAGATACCTGAAAACATATCACACTTTTCATCATAGTGCTTTTACCAATGCATAAAATGCATGGAGAAGTCATTTCGAATGACTGGTCCTCAGTGTTGTGAGAACGATGACTGGTTAAAATTTTTGGTGGTTTCTTGTTCAGTCCATAGGCCTACATCATGTGGCAAACCGGTGAGCATGTGGCTCTATTAGTATAGGAGATACCTGAAAACATATCACACTTTTCATCATAGTGCTTTTACCAATGCATAAAATGCATGGAGAAGTCATTTCGAATGACTGGTCCTCAGTGTTGTGAGAACGATGACTGGTTAAAATTTTTGGTGGTTTCTTGTTCAGTCCATAGGCCTACATCATGTGGCAAACCGGTGAGCATGTGGCTCTATTAGTATAGGAGATACCTGAAAACATATCACACTTTTCATCATAGTGCTTTTACCAATGCATAAAATGCATGGAGAAGTCATTTCGAATGACTGGTCCTCAGTGTTGTGAGAACGATGACTGGTTAAAATTTTTGGTGGTTTCTTGTTCAGTCCATAGGCCTACATCATGTGGCAAACCGGTGAGCATGTGGCTCTATTAGTATAGGAGATACCTGAAAACATATCACACTTTTCATCATAGTGCTTTTACCAATGCATAAAGTGCATGGAGAAGTCATTTCGAATGACTGGTCCTCAGTGTTGTGAGAACGATGACTGGTTAACATTTTTGGTGGTTTCTTGTTCAGTCCATAGGCCTACATCATGTGGCAAACCGGTGAGCATGTGGCTCTATTAGTATAGGAGATACCTGAAAACATATCACACTTTTCATCATAGTGCTTTTACCAATGCATAAAATGCATGGAGAAGTCATTTCGAATGACTGGTCCTCAGTGTTGTGAGAACGATGACTGGTTAAAATTTTTGGTGGTTTCTTGTTCAGTCCATAGGCCTACATCATGTGGCAAACCGGTGAGCATGTGGCTCTATTAGTATAGGAGATACCTGAAAACATATCACACTTTTCATCATAGTGCTTTTACCAATGCATAAAATGCATGGAGAAGTCATTTCGAATGACTGGTCCTCAGTGTTGTGAGAACGATGACTGGTTAAAATTTTTGGTGGTTTCTTGTTCAGTCCATAGGCCTACATCATGTGGCAAACCGGTGAGCATGTGGCTCTATTAGTATAGGAGATACCTGAAAACATATCACACTTTTCATCATAGTGCTTTTACCAATGCATAAAATGCATGGAGAAGTCATTTCGAATGACTGGTCCTCAGTGTTGTGAGAACGATGACTGGTTAAAATTTTTGGTGGTTTCTTGTTCAGTCCATAGGCCTACATCATGTGGCAAACCGGTGAGCATGTGGCTCTATTAGTATAGGAGATACCTGAAAACATATCACACTTTTCATCATAGTGCTTTTACCAATGCATAAAATGCATGGAGAAGTCATTTCGAATGACTGGTCCTCAGTGTTGTGAGAACGATGACTGGTTAAAATTTTTGGTGGTTTCTTGTTCAGTCCATAGGCCTACATCATGTGGCAAACCGGTGAGCATGTGGCTCTATTAGTATAGGAGATACCTGAAAACATATCACACTTTTCATCATAGTGCTTTTACCAATGCATAAAATGCATGGAGAAGTCATTTCGAATGACTGGTCCTCAGTGTTGTGAGAACGATGACTGGTTAAAATTTTTGGTGGTTTCTTGTTCAGTCCATAGGCCTACATCATGTGGCAAACCGGTGAGCATGTGGCTCTATTAGTATAGGAGATACCTGAAAACATATCACACTTTTCATCATAGTGCTTTTACCAATGCAAAAAATGCATGGAGAAGTCATTTCGAATGACTGGTCCTCAGTGTTGTGAGAACGATGACTGGTTAAAATTTTTGGTGGTTTCTTGTTCAGTCCATAGGCCTACATCATGTGGCAAACCGGTGAGCATGTGGCTCTATTAGTATAGGAGATACCTGAAAACATATCACACTTTTCATCATAGTGCTTTTACCAATGCATAAAATGCATGGAGAAGTCATTTCGAATGACTGGTCCTCAGTGTTGTGAGAACGATGACTGGTTAAAATTTTTGGTGGTTTCTTGTTCAGTCCATAGGCCTACATCATGTGGCAAACCGGTGAGCATGTGGCTCTATTAGTATAGGAGGTACCTGAAAACATATCACACTTTTCATCATAGTGCTTTTACCAATGCATAAAATGCATGGAGAAGTCATTTCAAATGACTGGTCCTCAGTGTTGTGAGAACGATGACTGGTTAAAATTTTTGGTGCTTTCTTGTTCAGTCCATAGGCCTACATCATGTGGCAAACCGGTGAGCATGTGGCTCTATTAGTATAGGAGGTACCTGAAAACATATCACACTTTTCATCATAGTGCTTTTACCAATGCATAAAATGCATGGAGAAGTCATTTCGAATGACTGGTCCTCAGTGTTGTGAGAACGATGACTGGTTAACATTTTTGGTGGTTTCTTGTTCAGTCCATAGGCCTACATCATTTGGGAAACCGGTGAGCATGTGGCTCTATTAGTATAGGAGATACCTGAAAACATATCACACTTTTCATCATAGTGCTTTTACCAATGCATAAAAAGCATGGAGAAGTCATTTCGAATGACTGGTCCTCAGTGTTGTGAGAACGATGACTGGTTAAAATTTTTGGTGGTTTCTTGTTCAGTCCATAGGCCTACATCATGTGGCAAACCGGTGAGCATGTGGCTCTATTAGTATAGGAGATACCTGAAAACATATCACACTTTTCATCATAGTGCTTTTACCAATACATAAAATGCATGGAGAAGTCATTTCGAATGACTGGTCCTCAGTGTTGTGAGAACGATGACTGGTTAAAATTTTTGGTGGTTTCTTGTTCAGTCCATAGGCCTACATCATGTGTCAAACCGGTGAGCATGTGGCTCTATTAGTATAGGAGATACCTGAAAACATATCACACTTTTCATCATAGTGCTTTTACCAATGCATAAAATGCATGGAGAAGTCATTTCAAATGACTGGTCCTCAGTGTTGTGAGAACGATGACTGGTTAAAATTTTTGGTGGTTTCTTGTTCAGTCCATAGGCCTACATCATGTGGCAAACCGGTGAGCATGTGGCTCTATTAGTATAGGAGATACCTGAAAACATATCACACTTTTCATCATAGTGCTTTTACCAATGCATAAAATGCATGGAGAAGTCATTTCGAATGACTGGTCCTCAGTGTTGTGAGAACGATGACTGGTTAAAATTTTTGGTGGTTTCTTGTTCAGTCCATAGGCCTACATCATGTGGCAAACCGGTGAGCATGTGGCTCTATTAGTATAGGAGATACCTGAAAACATATCACACTTTTCATCATAGTGCTTTTACCAATGCAAAAAATGCATGGAGAAGTCATTTCGAATGACTGGTCCTCAGTGTTGTGAGAACGATGACTGGTTAAAATTTTTGGTGGTTTCTTGTTCAGTCCATAGGCCTACATCATGTGGCAAACCGGTGAGCATGTGGCTCTATTAGTATAGGAGATACCTGAAAACATATCACACTTTTCATCATAGTGCTTTTACCAATGCATAAAATGCATGGAGAAGTCATTTCGAATGACTGGTCCTCAGTGTTGTGAGAACGATGACTGGTTAAAATTTTTGGTGGTTTCTTGTTCAGTCCATAGGCCTACATCATGTGGCAAACCGGTGAGCATGTGGCTCTATTAGTATAGGAGATACCTGAAAACATATCACACTTTTCATCATAGTGCTTTTACCAATGCATAAAATGCATGGAGAAGTCATTTCGAATGACTGGTCCTCAGTGTTGTGAGAACGATGACTGGTTAAAATTTTTGGTGGTTTCTTGTTCAGTCCATAGGCCTACATCATGTGGCAAACCGGTGAGCATGTGGCTCTATTAGTATAGGAGATACCTGAAAACATATCACACTTTTCATCATAGTGCTTTTACCAATGCATAAAATGCATGGAGAAGTCATTTCGAATGACTGGTCCTCAGTGTTGTGAGAACGATGACTGGTTAAAATTTTTGGTGGTTTCTTGTTCAGTCCATAGGCCTACATCATGTGGCAAACCGGTGAGCATGTGGCTCTATTAGTATAGGAGATACCTGAAAACATATCACACTTTTCATCATAGTGCTTTTACCAATGCATAAAATGCATGGAGAAGTCATTTCGAATGACTGGTCCTCAGTGTTGTGAGAACGATGACTGGTTAAAATTTTTGGTGGTTTCTTGTTCAGTCCATAGGCCTACATCATGTGGCAAACCGGTGAGCATGTGGCTCTATTAGTATAGGAGATACCTGAAAACATATCACACTTTTCATCATAGTGCTTTTACCAATGCATAAAATGCATGGAGAAGTCATTTCGAATGACTGGTCCTCAGTGTTGTGAGAACGATGACTGGTTAAAATTTTTGGTGGTTTCTTGTTCAGTCCATAGGCCTACATCATGTGGCAAACCGGTGAGCATGTGGCTCTATTAGTATAGGAGATACCTGAAAACATATCACACTTTTCATCATAGTGCTTTTACCAATGCATAAAATGCATGGAGAAGTCATTTCGAATGACTGGTCCTCAGTGTTGTGAGAACGATGACTGGTTAAAATTTTTGGTGGTTTCTTGTTCAGTCCATAGGCCTACATCATGTGGCAAACCGGTGAGCATGTGGCTCTATTAGTATAGGAGATACCTGAAAACATATCACACTTTTCATCATAGTGCTTTTACCAATGCATAAAGTGCATGGAGAAGTCATTTCGAATGACTGGTCCTCAGTGTTGTGAGAACGATGACTGGTTAACATTTTTGGTGGTTTCTTGTTCAGTCCATAGGCCTACATCATGTGGCAAACCGGTGAGCATGTGGCTCTATTAGTATAGGAGATACCTGAAAACATATCACACTTTTCATCATAGTGCTTTTACCAATGCATAAAATGCATGGAGAAGTCATTTCGAATGACTGGTCCTCAGTGTTGTGAGAACGATGACTGGTTAAAATTTTTGGTGGTTTCTTGTTCAGTCCATAGGCCTACATCATGTGGCAAACCGGTGAGCATGTGGCTCTATTAGTATAGGAGATACCTGAAAACATATCACACTTTTCATCATAGTGCTTTTACCAATGCATAAAATGCATGGAGAAGTCATTTCGAATGACTGGTCCTCAGTGTTGTGAGAACGATGACTGGTTAAAATTTTTGGTGGTTTCTTGTTCAGTCCATAGGCCTACATCATGTGGCAAACCGGTGAGCATGTGGCTCTATTAGTATAGGAGATACCTGAAAACATATCACACTTTTCATCATAGTGCTTTTACCAATGCATAAAATGCATGGAGAAGTCATTTCGAATGACTGGTCCTCAGTGTTGTGAGAACGATGACTGGTTAAAATTTTTGGTGGTTTCTTGTTCAGTCCATAGGCCTACATCATGTGGCAAACCGGTGAGCATGTGGCTCTATTAGTATAGGAGATACCTGAAAACATATCACACTTTTCATCATAGTGCTTTTACCAATGCATAAAATGCATGGAGAAGTCATTTCGAATGACTGGTCCTCAGTGTTGTGAGAACGATGACTGGTTAAAATTTTTGGTGGTTTCTTGTTCAGTCCATAGGCCTACATCATGTGGCAAACCGGTGAGCATGTGGCTCTATTAGTATAGGAGATACCTGAAAACATATCACACTTTTCATCATAGTGCTTTTACCAATGCATAAAATGCATGGAGAAGTCATTTCGAATGACTGGTCCTCAGTGTTGTGAGAACGATGACTGGTTAAAATTTTTGGTGGTTTCTTGTTCAGTCCATAGGCCTACATCATGTGGCAAACCGGTGAGCATGTGGCTCTATTAGTATAGGAGATACCTGAAAACATATCACACTTTTCATCATAGTGCTTTTACCAATGCATAATATGCATGGAGAAGTCATTTCGAATGACTGGTCCTCAGTGTTGTGAGAACGATGACTGGTTAACATTTTTGGTGGTTTCTTGTTCAGTCCATAGGCCTACATCATGTGGCAAACCGGTGAGCATGTGGCTCTATTAGTATAGGAGATACCTGAAAACATATCACACTTTTCATCATAGTGCTTTTACCAATGCATAAAATGCATGGAGAAGTCATTTCGAATGACTGGTCCTCAGTGTTGTGAGAACAATGACTGGTTAAAATTTTTGGTGGTTTCTTGTTCAGTCCACAGGTCTACATCATGTGGCAAACCGGTGAGCATGTGGCTCTATTAGTATAGGAGATACCTGAAAACATATCACACTTTTCATCATAGTGCTTTTACCAATGCATAAAATGCATGGAGAAGTCATTTCGAATGACTGGTCCTCAGTGTTGTGAGAACGATGACTGGTTAAAATTTTTGGTGGTTTCTTGTTCAGTCCATAGGCCTACATCATGTGGCAAACCGGTGAGCATGTGGCTCTATTAGTATAGGAGATACCTGAAAACATATCACACTTTTCATCATAGTGCTTTTACCAATGCATAAAATGCATGGAGAAGTCATTTCGAATGACTGGTCCTCAGTGTTGTGAGAACGATGATTGGTTAAAATTTTTGGTGGTTTCTTGTTCAGTCCATAGGCCTACATCATGTGGCAAACCGGTGAGCATATGGCTCTATTAGTATAGGAGATACCTGAAAACATATCACACTTTTCATCATAGTGCTTTTACCAATGCATAAAATGCATGGAGAAGTCATTTCGAATGACTGGTCCTCAGTATTGTGAGAACGATGACTGGTTAAAATTTTTGGTGGTTTCTTGTTCAGTCCATAGGCCTACATCATGTGGCAAACCGGTGAGCATGTGGCTCTATTAGTATAGAAGATACCTGAAAACATATCACACTTTTCATCATAGTGCTTTTACCAATGCATAAAATGCATGGAGAAGTCATTACGAATGACTGGTCCTCAGTGTTGTGAGAACGATGACTGGTTAAAATTTTTGGTGGTTTCTTGTTCAGTCCATAGGCCTACATCATGTGGCAAACCGGTGAGCATGTGGCTCTATTAGTATAGGAGATACCTGAAAACATATCACACTTTTCATCATAGTGCTTTTACCAATGCATAAAATGCATGGAGAAGTCATTTCGAATGACTGGTCCTCAGTGTTGTGAGAACGATGACTGGTTAAAATTTTTGGTGGTTTCTTGTTCAGTCCATAGGCCTACATCATGTGGCAAACCGGTGAGCATGTGGCTCTATTAGTATAGGAGATACCTGAAAACATATCACACTTTTCATCATAGTGCTTTTACCAATGCATAAAATGCATGGAGAAGTCATTTCGAATGACTGGTCCTCAGTGTTGTGAGAACGATGACTGGTTAAAATTTTTGGTGGTTTCTTGTTCAGTCCATAGGCCTACATCATGTGGCAAACCGGTGAGCATGTGGCTCTATTAGTATAGGAGAGACCTGAAAACATATCACACTTTTCATCATAGTGCTTTTACCAATGCATAAAATGCATGGAGAAGTCATTTCGAATGACTGGTCCTCAGTGTTGTGAGAACGATGACTGGTTAAAATTTTTGGTGGTTTCTTGTTCAGTCCATAGGCCTACATCATGTGGCAAACCGGTGAGCATGTGGCTCTATTAGTATAGGAGATACCTGAAAACATATCACACTTTTCATCATAGTGCTTTTACCAATGCATAAAATGCATGGAGAAGTCATTTCGAATGACTGGTCCTCAGTGTTGTGAGAACGATGACTGGTTAAAATTTTTGGTGGTTTCTTGTTCAGTCCATAGGCCTACATCATGTGGCAAACCGGTGAGCATGTGGCTCTATTAGTATAGGAGATACCTGAAAACATATCACACTTTTCATCATAGTGCTTTTACCAATGCATAAAATGCATGGAGAAGTCATTTCGAATGACTGGTCCTCAGTGTTGTGAGAACGATGACTGGTTAACATTTTTGGTGGTTTCTTGTTCAGTCCATAGGCCTACATCATGTGGCAAACCGGTGAGCATGTGGCTCTATTAGTATAGGAGATACCTGAAAACATATCACACTTTTCATCATAGTGCTTTTACCAATGCATAAAATGCATGGAGAAGTCATTTCGAATGACTGGTCCTCAGTGTTGTGAGAACGATGACTGGTTAAAATTTTTGGTGGTTTCTTGTTCAGTCCATAGGCCTACATCATGTGGCAAACCGGTGAGCATGTGGCTCTATTAGTATAGGAGATACCTGAAAACATATCACACTTTTCATCATAGTGCTTTTACCAATGCATAAAATGCATGGAGAAGTCATTTCGAATGACTGGTCCTCAGTGTTGTGAGAACGATGACTGGTTAAAATTTTTGGTGGTTTCTTGTTCAGTCCATAGGCCTACATCATGTGGCAAACCGGTGAGCATGTGGCTCTATTAGTATAGGAGATACCTGAAAACATATCACACTTTTCATCATAGTGCTTTTACCAATGCATAAAATGCATGGAGAAGTCATTTCGAATGACTGGTCCTCAGTGTTGTGAGAACGATGACTGGTTAAAATTTTTGGTGGTTTCTTGTTCAGTCCATAGGCCTACATCATGTGGCAAACCGGTGAGCATGTGGCTCTATTAGTATAGGAGATACCTGAAAACATATCACACTTTTCATCATAGTGCTTTTACCAATGCATAAAATGCATGGAGAAGTCATTTCGAATGACTGGTCCTCAGTGTTGTGAGAACGATGACTGGTTAAAATTTTTGGTGGTTTCTTGTTCAGTCCATAGGCCTACATCATGTGGCAAACCGGTGAGCATGTGGCTCTATTAGTATAGGAGATACCTGAAAACATATCACACTTTTCATCATAGTGCTTTTACCAATGCATAAAATGCATGGAGAAGTCATTTCGAATGACTGGTCCTCAGTGTTGTGAGAACGATGACTGGTTAAAATTTTTGGTGGTTTCTTGTTCAGTCCATAGGCCTACATCATGTGGCAAACCGGTGAGCATGTGGCTCTATTAGTATAGGAGATACCTGAAAACATATCACACTTTTCATCATAGTGCTTTTACCAATGCATAAAATGCATGGAGAAGTCATTTCGAATGACTGGTCCTCAGTGTTGTGAGAACGATGACTGGTTAAAATTTTTGGTGGTTTCTTGTTCAGTCCATAGGCCTACATCATGTGGCAAACCGGTGAGAATGTGGCTCTATTAGTATAGGAGATACCTGAAAACATATCACACTTTTCATCATAGTGCTTTTACCAATGCATAAAATGCATGGAGAAGTCATTTCGAATGACTGGTCCTCAGTGTTGTGAGAACGATGACTGGTTAAAATTTTTGGTGGTTTCTTGTTCAGTCCATAGGCCTACATCATGTGGCAAACCGGTGAGCATGTGGCTCTATTAGTATAGGAGATACCTGAAAACATATCACACTTTTCATCATAGTGCTTTTACCAATGCATAAAATGCATGGAGAAGTCATTTCGAATGACTAGTCCTCAGTGTTGTGAGAACGATGACTGGTTAAAATTTTTGGTGGTTTCTTGTTCAGTCCATAGGCCTACATCATGTGGCAAACCGGTGAGCATGTGGCTCTATTAGTATAGGAGATACCTGAAAACATATCACACTTTTCATCATAGTGCTTTTACCAATGCATAAAATGCATGGTGAAGTCATTTCGAATGACTGGTCCTCAGTGTTGTGAGAACGATGACTGGTTAAAATTTTTGGTGGTTTCTTGTTCAGTCCATAGGCCTACATCATGTGGCAAACCGGTGAGCATGTGGCTCTATTAGTATAGGAGATACCTGAAAACATATCACACTTTTCATCATAGTGCTTTTACCAATGCATAAAATGCATGGAGAAGTCATTTCGAATGACTGGTCCTCAGTGTTGTGAGAACGATGACTGGTTAACATTTTTGGTGGTTTCTTGTTCAGTCCATAGGCCTACATCATGTGGCAAACCGGTGAGCATGTGGCTCTATTAGTATAGGAGATACCTGAAAACATATCACACTTTTCATCATAGTGCTTTTACCAATGCATAAAATGCATGGAGAAGTCATTTCGAATGACTGGTCCTCAGTGTTGTGAGAACGATGACTGGTTAAAATTTTTGGTGGTTTCTTGTTCAGTCCATAGGCCTACATCATGTGGCAAACCGGTGAGCATGTGGCTCTATTAGTATAGGAGATACCTGAAAACATATCACACTTTTCATCATAGTGCTTTTACCAATGCATAAAATGCATGGAGAAGTCATTTCGAATGACTGGTCCTCAGTGTTGTGAGAACGATGACTGGTTAAAATTTTTGGTGGTTTCTTGTTCAGTCCATAGGCCTACATCATGTAGCAAACCGGTGAGCATGTGGCTCTATTAGTATAGGAGATACCTGAAAACATATCACACTTTTCATCATAGTGCTTTTACCAATGCATAAAATGCATGGAGAAGTCATTTTGAATGACTGGTCCTCAGTGTTGTGAGAACGATGACTGGTTAAAATTTTTGGTGGTTTCTTGTTCAGTCCATAGGCCTACATCATGTGGCAAACCGGTGAGCATGTGGCTCTATTAGTATAGGAGATACCTGAAAACATATCACACTTTTCATCATAGTGCTTTTACCAATGCATAAAATGCATGGAGAAGTCATTTCGAATGACTGGTCCTCAGTGTTGTGAGAACGATGACTGGTTAAAATTTTTGGTGGTTTCTTGTTCAGTCCATGGGCCTACATCATGTGGCAAACCGGTGAGCATGTGGCTCTATTAGTATAGGAGATACCTGAAAACATATCACACTTTTCATCATAGTGCTTTTACCAATGCATAAAATGCATGGAGAAGTCATTTCGAATGACTGGTCCTCAGTGTTGTGAGAACGATGACTGGTTAAAATTTTTGGTGGTTTCTTGTTCAGTCCATAGGCCTACATCATGTGGCAAACCGGTGAGCATGTGGCTCTATTAGTATAGGAGATACCTGAAAACATATCACACTTTTCATCATAGTGCTTTTACCAATGCATAAAATGCATGGAGAAGTCATTTCGAATGACTGGTCCTCAGTGTTGTGAGAACGATGACTGGTTAAAATTTTTGGTGGTTTCTTGTTCAGTCCATGGGCCTACATCATGTGGCAAACCGGTGAGCATGTGGCTCTATTAGTATAGGAGATACCTGAAAACATATCACACTTTTCATCATAGTGCTTTTACCAATGCATAAAATGCATGGAGAAGTCATTTCGAATGACTGGTCCTCAGTGTTGTGAGAACGATGACTGGTTAAAATTTTTGGTGGTTTCTTGTTCAGTCCATAGGCCTACTTCATGTGGCAAACCGGTGAGCATGTGGCTCTATTAGTATAGGAGATACCTGAAAACATATCACACTTTTCATCATAGTGCTTTTACCAATGCATAAAATGCATGGAGAAGTCATTTCGAATGACTGGTCCTCAGTGTTGTGAGAACGATGACTGGTTAAAATTTTTGGTGGTTTCTTGTTCAGTCCATAGGCCTACATCATGTGGCAAACCGGTGAGCATGTGGCTCTATTAGTATAGGAGATACCTGAAAACATATCACACTTTTCATCATAGTGCTTTTACCAATGCATAAAATGCATGGAGAAGTCATTTCGAATGACTGGTCCTCAGTGTTGTGAGAACGATGACTGGTTAAAATTTTTGGTGGTTTCTTGTTCAGTCCATAGGCCTACATCATGTGGCAAACCGGTGAGCATGTGGCTCTATTAGTATAGGAGATACCTGAAAACATATCACACTTTTCATCATAGTGCTTTTACCAATGCATAAAATGCATGGAGAAGTCATTTCGAATGACTGGTCCTCAGTGTTGTGAGAACGATGACTGGTTAAAATTTTTGATG
The DNA here is from genome assembly GCF_032444005.1 of Ranitomeya imitator. Classification (NCBI taxonomy): domain Eukaryota; kingdom Metazoa; phylum Chordata; class Amphibia; order Anura; family Dendrobatidae; genus Ranitomeya; species Ranitomeya imitator. The sequence goes on along the minus strand of NW_027194809.1, from coordinate 136,832 downwards.
GTTTCTTGTTCAGTCCATAGGCCTACATCATGTGGCAAACCGGTGAGCATGTGGCTCTATTAGTATAGGAGATACCTGAAAACATATCACACTTTTCATCATAGTGCTTTTACCAATGCATAAAATGCATGGAGAAGTCATTTCGAATGACTGGTCCTCAAGTATTGTGAGAACGATGACTGGTTAAAATTTTTGGTGGTTTCTTGTTCAGTCCATAGGCCTACATCATGTGGCAAACTGGTGAGCATGTGGCTCTATTAGTATAGGAGATACCTGAAAACATATCACACTTTTCATCATGGCTAAACAAAACAAAGAAGTAAGACAGGCAATTAACAGTAAAAAGAAAGCATTTGCACTACTAAAGCAGGATGGCACCATTGAAGCTCTAAAAAACTATAGGGAGAAAAATACTTTATCTAAAAAACTAATTAAAGCTGCCAAAAAGGAAACAGAGAAGCCCATTGCTAAGGAGAGTAAAACTAATCCCAAACTGTTCTTCAACTATATCAATAGTAAAAGAATAAAAACTGAAAATGTAGGCCCCTTAAAAAATAGTGAGGAAAGAATGGTTGTAGATGACGAGGAAAAAGCTAACATATTAAACACCTTCTTCTCCACGGTATTCACGGTGGAAAATGAAATGCTAGGTGAAATCCCAAGAAACAATGAAAACCCTATATTAAGGGTCACCAATCTAACCCAAGAAGAGGTGCGAAACTGGCTAAATAAGATTAAAATAGATAATTCTCCGGGTCCGGATGGCATACACCCACGAGTACTAAGAGAACTAAGTAATGTAATAGATAAACCATTATTTCTTATTTTTAGTGACTCTATAGCGACAGGGTCTGTTCCGCAGGACTGGCGCATAGCAAATGTGGTGCCAATATTCAAAAAGGGCTCTAAAAGTGAACCTGGAAATTATAGGCCAGTAAGTCTAACCTCTATTGTTGGTAAAATATTTGAAGGGTTTCTGAGGGATGTTATTCTGGATTATCTCAATGAGAATAACTGTTTAACTCCATATCAGCATGGGTTTATGAGAAATCGCTCCTGTCAAACCAATCTAATCAGTTTTTATGAAGAGGTAAGCTATAGACTGGACCACGGTGAGTCATTGGACGTGGTATATCTCGATTTTTCCAAAGCGTTTGATACCGTGCCGCACAAGAGGTTGGTACACAAAATGAGAATGCTTGGTCTGGGGGAAAATGTGTGTAAATGGGTTAGTAACTGGCTTAGTGATAGAAAGCAGAGGGTGGTTATAAATGGTATAGTCTCTAACTGGGTCGCTGTGACCAGTGGGGTACCGCAGGGGTCAGTATTGGGACCTGTTCTCTTCAACATATTCATTAATGATCTGGTAGAAGGTTTACACAGTAAAATATCGATATTTGCAGATGATACAAAACTATGTAAAGCAGTTAATACAAGAGAAGATAGTATTCTGCTACAGATGGATCTGGATAAGTTGGAAACTTGGGCTGAAAGGTGGCAGATGAGGTTTAACAATGATAAATGTAAGGTTATACACATGGGAAGAGGGAATCAATATCACCATTACACACTGAACGGGAAACCACTGGGTAAATCTGACAGGGAGAAGGACTTGGGGATCCTAGTTAATGATAAACTTACCTGGAGCAGCCAGTGCCAGGCAGCAGCTGCCAAGGCAAACAGGATCATGGGGTGCATTAAAAGAGGTCTGGATACACATGATGAGAGCATTATACTGCCTCTGTACAAATCCCTAGTTAGACCGCACATGGAGTACTGTGTCCAGTTTTGGGCACCGGTGCTCAGGAAGGATATAATGGAACTAGAGAGAGTACAAAGGAGGGCAACAAAATTAATAAAGGGGATGGGAGAACTACAATACCCAGATAGATTAGCGAAATTAGGATTATTTAGTCTAGAAAAAAGACGACTGAGGGGCGATCTAATAACCATGTATAAGTATATAAGGGGACAATACAAATATCTCGCTGAGGATCTGTTTATACCAAGGAAGGTGACGGGCACAAGGGGGCATTCTTTGCGTCTGGAGGAGAGAAGGTTTTTCCACCAACATAGAAGAGGATTCTTTACTGTTAGGGCAGTGAGAATCTGGAATTGCTTGCCTGAGGAGGTGGTGATGGCGAACTCAGTTGAGGCGTTCAAGAGAGGCCTGGATGTCTTCCTGTGGAGCAGAACAATATTGTATCATACAATTATTAGGTTCTGTAGAAGGACGTAGATCTGGGTATTTATTATGATGGAATATAGGTTGAACTGGATGGACAAATGTCTTTTTTCGGCCTTACTAACTATGTTACTATGTTACTATCATAGTGCTTTTACCAATGCATAAAATGCATGGAGAAGTCATTTCGAATGACTGGTCCTCAGTGTTGTGAGAACGATGACTGGTTAAAATTTTTGGTGGTTTCTTGTTCAGTTCATAGGCCTACATCATGTGGCAAACCGGTGAGTATGTGGCTCTATTAGTATAGGAGATACCTGAAAACATATCACACTTTTCATCATAGTGCTTTTACCAATGCATAAAATGCATGGAGAAGTCATTTCGAATGACTGGTCCTCAGTGTTGTGAGAACGATGACTGGTTAAAATTTTTGGTGGTTTCTTGTTCAGTCCATAGGCCTACATCATGTGGCAAACCGGTGAGCATGTGGCTCTATTAGTATAGGAGATACCTGAAAACATATCACACTTTTCATCATAGTGCTTTTACCAATGCATAAAATGCATGGAGAAGTCATTTCGAATGACTGGTCCTCAGTGTTGTGAGAACGATGACTGGTTAAAATTTTTGGTGGTTTCTTGTTCAGTCCATAGGCCTACATCATGTGGCAAACCGGTGAGCATGTGGCTCTATTAGTATAGGAGATACCTGAAAACATATCACACTTTTCATCATAGTGCTTTTACCAATGCATAAAATGCATGGAGAAGTCATTTCGAATGACTGGTCCTCAGTGTTGTGAGAACGATGACTGGTTAAAATTTTTGGTGGTTTCTTGTTCAGTCCATAGGCCTACATCATGTGGCAAACCGGTGAGCATGTGGCTCTATTAGTATAGGAGATACCTGAAAACATATCACACTTTTCATCATAGTGCTTTTACCAATGCATAAAATGCATGGAGAAGTCATTTCGAATGACTGGTCCTCAGTGTTGTGAGAACGATGACTGGTTAAAATTTTTGGTGGTTTCTTGTTCAGTCCATAGGCCTACATCATGTGGCAAACCGGTGAGCATGTGGCTCTATTAGTATAGGAGATACCTGAAAACATATCACACTTTTCATCATAGTGCTTTTACCAATGCATAAAATGCATGGAGAAGTCATTTCGAATGACTGGTCCTCAGTGTTGTGAGAACGATGACTGGTTAAAATTTTTGGTGGTTTCTTGTTCAGTCCATAGGCCTACATCATGTGGCAAACCGGTGAGCATGTGGCTCTATTAGTATAGGAGATACCTGAAAACATATCACACTTTTCATCATAGTGCTTTTACCAATGCATAAAATGCATGGAGAAGTCATTTCGAATGACTGGTCCTCAGTGTTGTGAGAACGATGACTGGTTAAAATTTTTGGTGGTTTCTTGTTCAGTCCATAGGCCTACATCATGTGGCAAACCGGTGAGCATGTGGCTCTATTAGTATAGGAGATACCTGAAAACATATCACACTTTTCATCATAGTGCTTTTACCAATGCATAAAATGCATGGAGAAGTCATTTCGAATGACTGGTCCTCAGTGTTGTGAGAACGATGACTGGTTAAAATTTTTGGTGGTTTCTTGTTCAGTCCATAGGCCTACATCATGTGGCAAACCGGTGAGCAAGTGGCTCTATTAGTATAGGAGATATCTGAAAACATATCACACTTTTCATCATAGTGCTTTTACCAATGCATAAAATGCATGGAGAAGTCATTTCGAATGACTGGTCCTCAGTGTTGTGAGAACGATGACTGGTTAAAATTTTTGGTGGTTTCTTGTTCAGTCCATAGGCCTACATCATGTGGCAAACCGGTGAGCATCTGGCTCTATTAGTATAGGAGATACCTGAAAACATATCACACTTTTCATCATAGTGCTTTTACCAATGCATAAAATGCATGGAGAAGTCATTTCGAATGACTGGTCCTCAGTGTTGTGAGAACGATGACTGGTTAAAATTTTTGGTGGTTTCTTGTTCAGTCCATAGGCCTACATCATGTGGCAAACCGGTGAGCATGTGGCTCTATTAGTATAGGAGATACCTGAAAACATATCACACTTTTCATCATAGTGCTTTTACCAATGCATAAAATGCATGGAGAATTCATTTCGAATGACTGGTCCTCAGTGTTGTGAGAACGATGACTGGTTAAAATTTTTGGTGGTTTCTTGTTCAGTCCATAGGCCTACATCATGTGGCAAACCGGTGAGCATGTGGCTCTATTAGTATAGGAGATACCTGAAAACATATCACACTTTTCATCATAGTGCTTTTACCAATGCATAAAATGCATGGAGAAGAGATTTCGAATGACTGGTCCTCAGTGTTGTGAGAACGATGACTGGTTAAAATTTTTGGTGGTTTCTTGTTCAGTCCATAGGCCTACATCATGTGGCAAACCGGTGAGCATGTGGCTCTATTAGTAGATACCTGAAAACATATCACACTTTTCATCATAGTGCTTTTGCCAATGCATAAAATGCATGGAGAAGTCATTTCGAATGACTGGTCCTCAGTGTTGTGAGAACGATGACTGGTTAAAATTTTTGGTGGTTTCTTGTTCAGTCCATAGGCCTACATCATGTGGCAAACCGGTGAGCATGTGGCTCTATTAGTATAGGAGATACCTGAAAACATATCACACTTTTCATCATAGTGCTTTTACCAATGCATAAAATGCATGGAGAAGTCATTTCGAATGACTGGTCCTCAGTGTTGTGAGAACGATGACTGGTTAAAATTTTTGGTGGTTTCTTGTTCAGTCCATAGGCCTACATCATGTGGCAAACCGGTGAGCATGTGGCTCTATTAGTATAGGAGATACCTGAAAACATATCACACTTTTCATCATAGTGCTTTTACCAATGCATAAAATGCATGGAGAAGTCATTTCGAATGACTGGTCCTCAGTGTTGTGAGAACGATGACTGGTTAAAATTTTTGGTGGTTTCTTGTTCAGTCCATAGGCCTACATCATGTGGCAAACCGGTGAGCATGTGGCTCTATTAGTATAGGAGATACCTGAAAACATATCACACTTTTCATCATAGTGCTTTTACCAATGCATAAAATGCATGGAGAAGTCATTTCGAATGACTGGTCCTCAGTGTTGTGAGAACGATGACTGGTTAAAATTTTTGGTGGTTTCTTGTTCAGTCCATAGGCCTACATCATGTGGCAAACCGGTGAGCATGTGGCTCTATTAGTATAGGAGATACCTGAAAACATATCACACTTTTCATCATAGTGCTTTTACCAATGCATAAAATGCATGGAGAAGTCATTTCGAATGACTGGTCCTCAGTGTTGTGAGAACGATGACTGGTTAAAATTTTTGGTGGTTTCTTGTTCAGTCCATAGGCCTACATCATGTGGCAAACCGGTGAGCAAGTGGCTCTATTAGTATAGGAGATACCTGAAAACATATCACACTTTTCATCATAGTGCTTTTACCAATGCATAAAATGCATGGAGAAGTCATTTCGAATGACTGGTCCTCAGTGTTGTGAGAACGATGACTGGTTAAAATTTTTGGTGGTTTCTTGTTCAGTCCATAGGCCTACATCATGTGGCAAACCGGTGAGCATGTGGCTCTATTAGTATAGGAGATACCTGAAAACATATCACACTTTTCATCATAGTGCTTTTACCAATGCATAAAATGCATGGAGAAGTCATTTCGAATGACTGGTCCTCAGTGTTGTGAGAACGATGACTGGTTAAAATTTTTGGTGGTTTCTTGTTCAGTCCATAGGCCTACATCATGTGGCAAACCGGTGAGCATGTGGCTCTATTAGTATAGGAGATACCTGAAAACATATCACACTTTTCATCATAGTGCTTTTACCAATGCATAAAATGCATGGAGAATTCATTTCGAATGACTGGTCCTCAGTGTTGTGAGAACGATGACTGGTTAAAATTTTTGGTGGTTTCTTGTTCAGTCCATAGGCCTACATCATGTGGCAAACCGGTGAGCATGTGGCTCTATTAGTATAGGAGATACCTGAAAACATATCACACTTTTCATCATAGTGCTTTTACCAATGCATAAAATGCATGGAGAAGTCATTTCGAATGACTGGTCCTCAGTGTTGTGAGAACGATGACTGGTTAAAATTTTTGGTGGTTTCTTGTTCAGTCCATAGGCCTACATCATGTGGCAAACCGGTGAGCATGTGGCTCTATTAGTATAGGAGATACCTGAAAACATATCACACTTTTCATCATAGTGCTTTTACCAATGCATAAAATGCATGGAGAAGTCATTTTGAATGACTGGTCCTCAGTGTTGTGAGAACGATGACTGGTTAAAATTTTTGGTGGTTTCTTGTTAAGTCCATAGGCCTACATCATGTGGCAAACCGGTGAGCATGTGGCTCTATTAGTATAGGAGATACCTGAAAACATATCACACTTTTCATCATAGTGCTTTTACCAATGCATAAAATGCATGGAGAAGTCATTTCGAATGACTGGTCCTCAGTGTTGTGAGAACGATGACTGGTTAAAATTTTTGGTGGTTTCTTGTTCAGTCCATAGGCCTACATCATGTGGCAAACCGGTGAGCAAGTGGCTCTATTAGTATAGGAGATACCTGAAAACATATCACACTTTTCATCATAGTGCTTTTACCAATGCATAAAATGCATGGAGAAGTCATTTCGAATGACTGGTCCTCAGTGTTGTGAGAACGATGACTGGTTAAAATTTTTGGTGGTTTCTTGTTCAGTCCATAGGCCTACATCATGTGGCAAACCGGTGAGCATGTGGCTCTATTAGTATAGGAGATACCTGAAAACATATCACACTTTTCATCATAGTGCTTTTACCAATGCATAAAATGCATGGAGAAGTCATTTCGAATGACTGGTCCTCAGTGTTGTGAGAACGATGACTGGTTAAAATTTTTGGTGGTTTCTTGTTCAGTCCATAGGCCTACATCATGTGGCAAACCGGTGAGCATGTGGCTCTATTAGTATAGGAGATACCTGAAAACATATCACACTTTTCATCATAGTGCTTTTACCAATGCATAAAATGCATGGAGAATTCATTTCGAATGACTGGTCCTCAGTGTTGTGAGAACGATGACTGGTTAAAATTTTTGGTGGTTTCTTGTTCAGTCCATAGGCCTACATCATGTGGCAAACCGGTGAGCATGTGGCTCTATTAGTATAGGAGATACCTGAAAACATATCACACTTTTCATCATAGTGCTTTTACCAATGCATAAAATGCATGGAGAAGTCATTTCGAATGACTGGTCCTCAGTGTTGTGAGAACGATGACTGGTTAAAATTTTTGGTGGTTTCTTGTTCAGTCCATAGGCCTACATCATGTGGCAAACCGGTGAGCATGTGGCTCTATTAGTATAGGAGATACCTGAAAACATATCACACTTTTCATCATAGTGCTTTTACCAATGCATAAAATGCATGGAGAAATCATTTTGAATGACTGGTCCTCAGTGTTGTGAGAACGATGACTGGTTAAAATTTTTGGTGGTTTCTTGTTCAGTCCATAGGCCTACATCATGTGGCAAACCGGTGAGCATGTGGCTCTATTAGTATAGGAGATACCTGAAAACATATCACACTTTTCATCATAGTGCTTTTACCAATGCATAAAATGCATGGAGAAGTCATTTCGAATGACTTGGTCCTCAGTGTTGTGAGAACGATGACTGGTTAAAATTTTTGGTGGTTTCTTGTTCAGTCCATAGGCCTACATCATGTGGCAAACCGGTGAGCATGTGGCTCTATTAGTATAGGAGATACCTGAAAACATATCACACTTTTCATCATAGTGCTTTTACCAATGCATAAAATGCATGGAGAAGTCATTTCGAATGACTGGTCCTCAGTGTTGTGAGAACGATGACTGGTTAAAATTTTTGGTGGTTTCTTGTTCAGTCCATAGGCCTACATCATGTGGCAAACCGGTGAGCATGTGGCTCTATTAGTATAGGAGATACCTGAAAACATATCACACTTTTCATCATAGTGCTTTTACCAATGCATAAAATGCATGGAGAAGTCATTTCGAATGACTGGTCCTCAGTGTTGTGAGAACGATGACTGGTTAAAATTTTTGGTGGTTTCTTGTTCAGTCCATAGGCCTACATCATGTGGCAAACCGGTGAGCATGTGGCTCTATTAGTATAGGAGATACCTGAAAACATATCACACTTTTCATCATAGTGCTTTTACCAATGCATAAAATGCATGGAGAAGTCATTTCGAATGACTGGTCCTCAGTGTTGTGAGAACGATGACTGGTTAAAATTTTTGGTGGTTTCTTGTTCAGTCCATAGGCCTACATCATGTGGCAAACCGGTGAGCATGTGGCTCTATTAGTATAGGAGATACCTGAAAACATATCACACTTTTCATCATAGTGCTTTTACCAATGCATAAAATGCATGGAGAAGTCATTTCGAATGACTGGTCCTCAGTGTTGTGAGAACGATGACTGGTTAAAATTTTTGGTGGTTTCTTGTTCAGTCCATAGGCCTACATCATGTGGCAAACCGGTGAGCATGTGGCTCTATTAGTATAGGAGGTACCTGAAAACATATCACACTTTTCATCATAGTGCTTTTACCAATGCATAAAATGCATGGAGAAGTCATTTCGAATGACTGGTCCTCAGTGTTGTGAGAACGATGACTGGTTAACATTTTTGGTGGTTTCTTGTTCAGTCCATAGGCCTACATCATGTGGCAAACCGGTGAGCATGTGGCTCTACTAGTATAGGAGATACCTGAAAACATATCACACTTTTCATCATAGTGCTTTTACCAATGCAAAAAATGCATGGAGAAGTCATTTCGAATGACTGGTCCTCAGTGTTGTGAGAACGATGACTGGTTAAAATTTTTGGTGGTTTCTTGTTCAGTCCATAGGCCTACATCATGTGGCAAACCGGTGAGCATGTGGCTCTATTAGTATAGGAGATACCTGAAAACATATCACACTTTTCATCATAGTGCTTTTACCAATGCATAAAATGCATGGAGAAGTCATTTCGAATGACTGGTCCTCAGTGTTGTGAGAACGATGACTGGTTAACATTTTTGGTGGTTTCTTGTTCAGTCCATAGGCCTACATCATTTGGGAAACCGGTGAGCATGTGGCTCTATTAGTATAGGAGATACCTGAAAACATATCACACTTTTCATCATAGTGCTTTTACCAATGCATAAAAAGCATGGAGAAGTCATTTCGAATGACTGGTCCTCAGTGTTGTGAGAACGATGACTGGTTAAAATTTTTGGTGGTTTCTTGTTCAGTCCATAGGCCTACATCATGTGGCAAACCGGTGAGCATGTGGCTCTATTAGTATAGGAGATACCTGAAAACATATCACACTTTTCATCATAGTGCTTTTACCAATACATAAAATGCATGGAGAAGTCATTTCGAAAGACTGGTCCTCAGTGTTGTGAGAACGATGACTGGTTAAAATTTTTGGTGGTTTCTTGTTCAGTCCATAGGCCTACATCATGTGTCAAACCGGTGAGCATGTGGCTCTATTAGTATAGGAGATACCTGAAAACATATCACACTTTTCATCATAGTGCTTTTACCAATGCATAAAATGCATGGAGAAGTCATTTCGAATGACTGGTCCTCAGTGTTGTGAGAACGATGACTGGTTAAAATTTTTGGTGGTTTCTTGTTCAGTCCATAGGCCTACATCATGTGGCAAACCGGTGAGCATGTGGCTCTATTAGTATAGGAGGTACCTGAAAACATATCACACTTTTCATCATAGTGCTTTTACCAATGCATAAAATGCATGGAGAAGTCATTTCGAATGACTGGTCCTCAGTGTTGTGAGAACGATGACTGGTTAACATTTTTGGTGGTTTCTTGTTCAGTCCATAGGCCTACATCATGTGGCAAACCGGTGAGCATGTGGCTCTATTAGTATAGGAGATACCTAAAAACATATCACACTTTTCATCATAGTGCTTTTACCAATGCATAAAAAGCATGGAGAAGTCATTTCGAATGACTGGTCCTCAGTGTTGTGAGAACGATGACTGGTTAAAACTTTTGGTGGTTTCTTGTTCAGTCCATAGGCCTACATCATGTGGCAAACCGGTGAGCATGTGGCTCTATTAGTATAGGAGATACCTGAAAACATATCACACTTTTCATCATAGTGCTTTTACCAATGCATAAAATGCATGGAGAAGTCATTTCAAATGACTGGTCCTCAGTGTTGTGAGAACGATGACTGGTTAAAATTTTTGGTGGTTTCTTGTTCAGTCCATAGGCCTACATCATGTGGCAAACCGGTGAGCATGTGGCTCTATTAGTATAGGAGATACCTGAAAACATATCACACTTTTCATCATAGTGCTTTTACCAATGCATAAAATGCATGGAGAAGTCATTTCGAATGACTGGTCCTCAGTGTTGTGAGAACGATGACTGGTTAAAATTTTTGGTGGTTTCTTGTTCAGTCCATAGGCCTACATCATGTGGCAAACCGGTGAGCATGTGGCTCTATTAGTATAGGAGATACCTGAAAACATATCACACTTTTCATCATAGTGCTTTTACCAATGCAAAAAATGCATGGAGAAGTCATTTCGAATGACTGGTCCTCAGTGTTGTGAGAACGATGACTGGTTAAAATTTTTGGTGGTTTCTTGTTCAGTCCATAGGCCTACATCATGTGGCAAACCGGTGAGCATGTGGCTCTATTAGTATAGGAGATACCTGAAAACATATCACACTTTTCATCATAGTGCTTTTACCAATGCATAAAATGCATGGAGAAGTCATTTCGAATGACTGGTCCTCAGTGTTGTGAGAACGATGACTGGTTAACATTTTTGGTGGTTTCTTGTTCAGTCCATAGGCCTACATCATTTGGGAAACCGGTGAGCATGTGGCTCTATTAGTATAGGAGATACCTGAAAACATATCACACTTTTCATCATAGTGCTTTTACCAATGCATAAAAAGCATGGAGAAGTCATTTCGAATGACTGGTCCTCAGTGTTGTGAGAACGATGACTGGTTAAAATTTTTGGTGGTTTCTTGTTCAGTCCATAGGCCTACATCATGTGGCAAACCGGTGAGCATGTGGCTCTATTAGTATAGGAGATACCTGAAAACATATCACACTTTTCATCATAGTGCTTTTACCAATACATAAAATGCATGGAGAAGTCATTTCGAAAGACTGGTCCTCAGTGTTGTGAGAACGATGACTGGTTAAAATTTTTGGTGGTTTCTTGTTCAGTCCATAGGCCTACATCATGTGTCAAACCGGTGAGCATGTGGCTCTATTAGTATAGGAGATACCTGAAAACATATCACACTTTTCATCATAGTGCTTTTACCAATGCATAAAATGCATGGAGAAGTCATTTCGAATGACTGGTCCTCAGTGTTGTGAGAACGATGACTGGTTAAAATTTTTGGTGGTTTCTTGTTCAGTCCATAGGCCTACATCATGTGGCAAACCGGTGAGCATGTGGCTCTATTAGTATAGGAGATACCTGAAAACATATCACACTTTTCATCATAGTGCTTTTACCAATGCATAAAATGCATGGAGAATTCATTTCGAATGACTGGTCCTCAGTGTTGTGAGAACGATGACTGGTTAAAATTTTTGGTGGTTTCTTGTTCAGTCCATAGGCCTACATCATGTGGCAAACCGGTGAGCATGTGGCTCTATTAGTATAGGAGATACCTGAAAACATATCACACTTTTCATCATAGTGCTTTTACCAATGCATAAAATGCATGGAGAAGTCATTTCGAATGACTGGTCCTCAGTGTTGTGAGAACGATGACTGGTTAAAATTTTTGGTGGTTTCTTGTTCAGTCCATAGGCCTACATCATGTGGCAAACCGGTGAGCATGTGGCTCTATTAGTATAGGAGATACCTGAAAAATTATCACACTTTTCATCATAGTGCTTTTACCAATGCATAAAATGCATGGAGAAGTCATTTTGAATGACTGGTCCTCAGTGTTGTGAGAACGATGACTGGTTAAAATTTTTGGTGGTTTCTTGTTCAGTCCATAGGCCTACATCATGTGGCAAACCGGTGAGCATGTGGCTCTATTAGTATAGGAGATACCTGAAAACATATCACACTTTTCATCATAGTGCTTTTACCAATGCATAAAATGCATGGAGAAGTCATTTCGAATGACTTGGTCCTCAGTGTTGTGAGACCGATGACTGGTTAAAATTTTTGGTGGTTTCTTGTTCAGTCCATAGGCCTACATCATGTGGCAAACCGGTGAGCATGTGGCTCTATTAGTATAGGAGATACCTGAAAACATATCACACTTTTCATCATAGTGCTTTTACCAATGCATAAAATGCATGGAGAAGTCATTTCGAATGACTGGTCCTCAGTGTTGTGAGAACGATGACTGGTTAAAATTTTTGGTGGTTTCTTGTTCAGTCCATAGGCCTACATCATGTGGCAAACCGGTGAGCATGTGGCTCTATTAGTATAGGAGATACCTGAAAACATATCACACTTTTCATCATAGTGCTTTTACCAATGCATAAAATGCATGGAGAAGTCATTTCGAATGACTGGTCCTCAGTGTTGTGAGAACGATGACTGGTTAAAATTTTTGGTGGTTTCTTGTTCAGTCCATAGGCCTACATCATGTGGCAAACCGGTGAGCATGTGGCTCTATTAGTATAGGAGATACCTGAAAACATATCACACTTTTCATCATAGTGCTTTTACCAATGCATAAAATGCATGGAGAAGTCATTTCGAATGACTGGTCCTCAGTGTTGTGAGAACGATGACTGGTTAAAATTTTTGGTGGTTTCTTGTTCAGTCCATAGGCCTACATCATGTGGCAAACCGGTGAGCATGTGGCTCTATTAGTATAGGAGATACCTGAAAACATATCACACTTTTCATCATAGTGCTTTTACCAATGCATAAAATGCATGGAGAAGTCATTTCGAATGACTGGTCCTCAGTGTTGTGAGAACGATGACTGGTTAAAATTTTTGGTGGTTTCTTGTTCAGTCCATAGGCCTACATCATGTGGCAAACCGGTGAGCATGTGGCTCTATTAGTATAGGAGGTACCTGAAAACATATCACACTTTTCATCATAGTGCTTTTACCAATGCATAAAATGCATGGAGAAGTCATTTCGAATGACTGGTCCTCAGTGTTGTGAGAACGATGACTGGTTAACATTTTTGGTGGTTTCTTGTTCAGTCCATAGGCCTACATCATGTGGCAAACCGGTGAGCATGTGGCTCTATTAGTATAGGAGATACCTGAAAACATATCACACTTTTCATCATAGTGCTTTTACCAATGCATAAAAAGCATGGAGAAGTCATTTCGAATGACTGGTCCTCAGTGTTGTGAGAACGATGACTGGTTAAAATTTTTGGTGGTTTCTTGTTCAGTCCATAGGCCTACATCATGTGGCAAACCGGTAAGCATGTGGCTCTATTAGTATAGGAGATACCTGAAAACATATCACACTTTTCATCATAGTGCTTTTACCAATGCATAAAATGCATGGAGAAGTCATTTCAAATGACTGGTCCTCAGTGTTGTGAGAACGATGACTGGTTAAAATTTTTGGTGGTTTCTTGTTCAGTCCATAGGCCTACATCATGTGGCAAACCGGTGAGCATGTGGCTCTATTAGTATAGGAGATACCTGAAAACATATCACACTTTTCATCATAGTGCTTTTACCAATGCATAAAATGCATGGAGAAGTCATTTCGAATGACTGGTCCTCAGTGTTGTGAGAACGATGACTGGTTAACATTTTTGGTGGTTTCTTGTTCAGTCCATAGGCCTACATCATTTGGGAAACCGGTGAGCATGTGGCTCTATTAGTATAGGAGATACCTGAAAACATATCACACTTTTCATCATAGTGCTTTTACCAATGCATAAAAAGCATGGAGAAGTCATTTCGAATGACTGGTCCTCAGTGTTGTGAGAACGATGACTGGTTAAAATTTTTGGTGGTTTCTTGTTCAGTCCATAGGCCTACATCATGTGGCAAACCGGTGAGCATGTGGCTCTATTAGTATAGGAGATACCTGAAAACATATCACACTTTTCATCATAGTGCTTTTACCAATACATAAAATGCATGGAGAAGTCATTTCGAAAGACTGGTCCTCAGTGTTGTGAGAACGATGACTGGTTAAAATTTTTGGTGGTTTCTTGTTCAGTCCATAGGCCTACATCATGTGTCAAACCGGTGAGCATGTGGCTCTATTAGTATAGGAGATACCTGAAAACATATCACACTTTTCATCATAGTGCTTTTACCAATGCATAAAATGCATGGAGAAGTCATTTCAAATGACTGGTCCTCAGTGTTGTGAGAACGATGACTGGTTAAAATTTTTGTTGGTTTCTTGTTCAGTCCATAGGCCTACATCATGTGGCAAACCGGTGAGCATGTGGCTCTATTAGTATAGGAGATACCTGAAAACATATCACACTTTTCATCATAGTGCTTTTACCAATGCATAAAATGCATGGAGAAGTCATTTCGAATGACTGGTCCTCAGTGTTGTGAGAACGATGACTGGTTAAAATTTTTGGTGGTTTCTTGTTCAGTCCATAGGCCTACATCATGTGGCAAACCGGTGAGCATGTGGCTCTATTAGTATAGGAGATACCTGAAAAATTATCACACTTTTCATCATAGTGCTTTTACCAATGCATAAAATGCATGGAGAAGTCATTTTGAATGACTGGTCCTCAGTGTTGTGAGAACGATGACTGGTTAAAATTTTTGGTGGTTTCTTGTTCAGTCCATAGGCCTACATCATGTGGCAAACCGGTGAGCATGTGGCTCTATTAGTATAGGAGATACCTGAAAACATATCACACTTTTCATCATAGTGCTTTTACCAATGCATAAAATGCATGGAGAAGTCATTTCGAATGACTTGGTCCTCAGTGTTGTGAGACCGATGACTGGTTAAAATTTTTGGTGGTTTCTTGTTCAGTCCATAGGCCTACATCATGTGGCAAACCGGTGAGCATGTGGCTCTATTAGTATAGGAGATACCTGAAAACATATCACACTTTTCATCATAGTGCTTTTACCAATGCATAAAATGCATGGAGAAGTCATTTCGAATGACTGGTCCTCAGTGTTGTGAGAACGATGACTGGTTAAAATTTTTGGTGGTTTCTTTTTCAGTCCATAGGCCTACATCATGTGGCAAACCGGTGAGCATGTGGCTCTATTAGTATAGGAGATACCTGAAAACATATCACACTTTTCATCATAGTGCTTTTACCAATGCATAAAATGCATGGAGAAGTCATTTCGAATGACTGGTCCTCAGTGTTGTGAGAACGATGACTGGTTAAAATTTTTGGTGGTTTCTTGTTCAGTCCATAGGCCTACATCATGTGGCAAACCGGTGAGCATGTGGCTCTATTAGTATAGGAGATACCTGAAAACATATCACACTTTTCATCATAGTGCTTTTACCAATGCATAAAATGCATGGAGAAGTCATTTCGAATGACTGGTCCTCAGTGTTGTGAGAACGATGACTGGTTAAAATTTTTGGTGGTTTCTTGTTCAGTCCATAGGCCTACATCATGTGGCAAACCGGTGAGCATGTGGCTCTATTAGTATAGGAGATACCTGAAAACATATCACACTTTTCATCATAGTGCTTTTACCAATGCATAAAATGCATGGAGAAGTCATTTCGAATGACTGGTCCTCAGTGTTGTGAGAACGATGACTGGTTAAAATTTTTGGTGGTTTCTTGTTCAGTCCATAGGCCTACATCATGTGGCAAACCGGTGAGCATGTGGCTCTATTAGTATAGGAGGTACCTGAAAACATATCACACTTTTCATCATAGTGCTTTTACCAATGCATAAAATGCATGGAGAAGTCATTTCGAATGACTGGTCCTCAGTGTTGTGAGAACGATGACTGGTTAACATTTTTGGTGGTTTCTTGTTCAGTCCATAGGCCTACATCATGTGGCAAACCGGTGAGCATGTGGCTCTATTAGTATAGGAGATACCTGAAAACATATCACACTTTTCATCATAGTGCTTTTACCAATGCATAAAAAGCATGGAGAAGTCATTTCGAATGACTGGTCCTCAGTGTTGTGAGAACGATGACTGGTTAAAATTTTTGGTGGTTTCTTGTTCAGTCCATAGGCCTACATCATGTGGCAAACCGGTGAGCATGTGGCTCTATTAGTATAGGAGATACCTGAAAACATATCACACTTTTCATCATAGTGCTTTTACCAATGCATAAAATGCATGGAGAAGTCATTTCAAATGACTGGTCCTCAGTGTTGTGAGAACGATGACTGGTTAAAATTTTTGGTGGTTTCTTGTTCAGTCCATAGGCCTACATCATGTGGCAAACCGGTGAGCATGTGGCTCTATTAGTATAGGAGATACCTGAAAACATATCACACTTTTCATCATAGTGCTTTTACCAATGCATAAAATGCATGGAGAAGTCATTTCGAATGACTGGTCCTCAGTGTTGTGAGAACGATGACTGGTTAACATTTTTGGTGGTTTCTTGTTCAGTCCATAGGCCTACATCATTTGGGAAACCGGTGAGCATGTGGCTCTATTAGTATAGGAGATACCTGAAAACATATCACACTTTTCATCATAGTGCTTTTACCAATGCATAAAAAGCATGGAGAAGTCATTTCGAATGACTGGTCCTCAGTGTTGTGAGAACGATGACTGGTTAAAATTTTTGGTGGTTTCTTGTTCAGTCCATAGGCCTACATCATGTGGCAAACCGGTGAGCATGTGGCTCTATTAGTATAGGAGATACCTGAAAACATATCACACTTTTCATCATAGTGCTTTTACCAATACATAAAATGCATGGAGAAGTCATTTCGAAAGACTGGTCCTCAGTGTTGTGAGAACGATGACTGGTTAAAATTTTTGGTGGTTTCTTGTTCAGTCCATAGGCCTACATCATGTGTCAAACCGGTGAGCATGTGGCTCTATTAGTATAGGAGATACCTGAAAACATATCACACTTTTCATCATAGTGCTTTTACCAATGCATAAAATGCATGGAGAAGTCATTTCAAATGACTGGTCCTCAGTGTTGTGAGAACGATGACTGGTTAAAATTTTTGTTGGTTTCTTGTTCAGTCCATAGGCCTACATCATGTGGCAAACCGGTGAGCATGTGGCTCTATTAGTATAGGAGATACCTGAAAACATATCACACTTTTCATCATAGTGCTTTTACCAATGCATAAAATGCATGGAGAAGTCATTTCGAATGACTGGTCCTCAGTGTTGTGAGAACGATGACTGGTTAAAATTTTTGGTGGTTTCTTGTTCAGTCCATAGGCCTACATCATGTGGCAAACCGGTGAGTAGAGTTGAGCGACCTTGACCTTTTTAGAGTCGAGCCGGGTTTTGCGAAACCCGACTATGTCCAAAGTCGGGTCGAGTGAAATCGGCCGATTATGACGTAAAGTCGGGATCGACCGAAACACGAAACCCAATGCAAGTCAATGGGGCAGCATAGTCGGCAGTGAGTGGGGGCCAGGAAAACACCTAGAGTGCCCATTTTAATGACAAAACCATCCATTCTTCTTAATGAAGCTTGTCAAGCGTAATTTACCTTAAAATAATTGGAAGGCATTTGAAATTGGGGGTCATTTGGCTAAAGTTGTGGGGGGTAGGGCTGGTTCAAGTAATTAGTGGGCCCAGTAAATCTGGACCACGTCACGGCAGTGGAGCAGGGAGAGGTAAGTATTTCAACTTTGCAAGTGCTGTGATCCTGAGCAAGCAGGGGGGGCCCACTCGTTGGCATTGGCACTGGCACAGGGCCCCTCAAAGTACAGCGGTGTGTTTGCACGGCGGGGGCGCCTCCCACCGGCAGCAACACTTTTGCGTACTATGAGAGGCCCTGTGCCAGTGACGTCGCCAACTAGTATTCCTCCCCCCACCTGATGAAGGAACCTGCACTTTCATCTGCACCTTCCTCTTTGTCCCCGTGTAAGGTGGTATGGTATGCGGGAAGAGCAACCTGACTTTCAGCAGGGTCACAATGTTGTTGTGTAGCGTGCACGGGGAATGTTGCGTTATGGGTCAATGTACCAGCAGACTCATCTATCACTGGCTGGGCAATGGGCACGATGAAGTGGAAACACAGATATAGGCCCAAAGAATAAAGTGGGCTAAATGCAGTTCAAAATTGGTAACACAGGAATAACCAGGGGGCATTGCAGTGGAGGACAACTGGAATGAGAGGCTGACACAGAGAGTAGGGCCAAATCAGTAAGTAGTCGAAATGCAGTTCAAAATTGGCAACCGTAGTAAACAGGCGGCACAGCTTTGTTCAGTGGAGGAGAACAGCAAGGAGTGGCAGACACCGATAGTAGGCCCCAACCCAACTAGTAGGCCAAATGCAGTCTAACATTAACAACTACTTAACGAGAGGCTGAAAATGGAATTTCAGGACAGGAAACCAGGAGAACAGCAAGGAGTGGCAGACACCGATAGTAGGCCCCAAACCAACTAGTACGCCAAATGCAGTTGTTCCATTTAACCACAATTTAATGAGAGCCTGAAGATAGAAGCTCAGGAAAGGCAACCTGGGGAACACCTTGGAGTGTAACACACCATCTCTCTCCACCCCATACCCATTTTGTAGGCCTAATGCAGTGTAGTTTTCTACAACTACTAAACGAGAGTCGGAAGATCGAAGCAATGGCGAGGAAACCTGGAGAACACCTTGGAGTGTAACACACCATCTCTCTCCACCCCATTCCCCATTTTTTAGGCCTAATGCAGCCTACTTTCCGACACCTACTAAACGAGAGCATGAAGATCGAAGCTCAGGAAAGGCAACCTGGGGAACACCTTGGAGTGTAACAACAACCTCTCTCTACACCACGGAAGGGCTGATTCTTAGGAAGGAAGGCTGTTGTAAATAAGCATTGCGCGTCCGAGGGTGATTATATTCTTATTCGGTATCTACTCACCCTCGGACGCGCCATGCTTCTTGATTTGTAATTAATGTTTATTTGCAATGTGCTTTTGACTTACTCAATTATTTTTTTAATTATTGATTTTATTAAATTAATAGTTTAACATCTTATTGGAAATAATTTAAAGGAGACGCGACAGGACAACACTCGGTGGATGCCATATCTGTGTTAACAACTCCAAAAAACTTTCAGTTAACTTCTTGCAGGAGAAAGAAATTGTAGCTGTTGGACCTTTGTAGTACAGTTCCAGATATTTGTTGTGTGTTTGTTTTGATTGTTAAAATGTCTGCATTTGAGATCTCAACACGATCTTATTTTTTATAATCAAATTAATTTTTTAAATATTTTATTAGGTTGGTTCAAGGGGTACACGGGCCGCAGTAGACAGGTCAGTGGAGGCCTAGTGGAAGGAGGGACCGCAGATGCGCCACTGTTTCACCCATACACAATTAGTAGGCCTAATGCAGCGTAGTTTCCAACAGCTACTAAACGAGAGCCGGAAGATCGAAGCTCAGGAAAGGCAACCTGGGGAACACCTTGGAGTGTAACAACAACCTCTCTCTACACCACGGAAGGGCTGATTCTTAGGAAGGAAGGCTGTTGTAAATAAGCATTGCGCGTCCGAGGGTGATTATATTCTTATTCGGTATCTACTCACCCTCGGACGCGCCATGCTTCTTGATTTGTAATTAATGTTTATTTGCAATGTGCTTTTGACTTACTCAATTATTTTTTTAATTATTGATTTTATTAAATTAATAGTTTAACATCTTATTGGAAATAATTTAAAGGAGACGCGACAGGACAACACTCGGTGGATGCCATATCTGTGTTAACAACTCCAAAAAACTTTCAGTTAACTTCTTGCAGGAGAAAGAAATTGTAGCTGTTGGACCTTTGTAGTACAGTTCCAGATATTTGTTGTGTGTTTGTTTTGATTGTTAAAATGTCTGCATTTGAGATCTCAACACGATCTTATTTTTTATAATCAAATTAATTTTTTAAATATTTTATTAGGTTGGTTCAAGGGGTACACGGGCCGCAGTAGACAGGTCAGTGGAGGCCTAGTGGAAGGAGGGACCGCAGATGCGCCACTGTTTCACCCATACACAATTAGTAGGCCTAATGCAGCGTAGTTTCCAACAGCTACTAAACGAGAGCCGGAAGATCGAAGCTCAGGAAAGGCAACCTGGGGAACACCTTGGAGTGTAACAACAACCTCTCTCTACACCACGGAAGGGCTGATTCTTAGGAAGGAAGGCTGTTGTAAATAAGCATTGCGCGTCCGAGGGTGATTATATTCTTATTCGGTATCTACTCACCCTCGGACGCGCCATGCTTCTTGATTTGTAATTAATGTTTATTTGCAATGTGCTTTTGACTTACTCAATTATTTTTTTAATTATTGATTTTATTAAATTAATAGTTTAACATCTTATTGGAAATAATTTAAAGGAGACGCGACAGGACAACACTCGGTGGATGCCATATCTGTGTTAACAACTCCAAAAAACTTTCAGTTAACTTCTTGCAGGAGAAAGAAATTGTAGCTGTTGGACCTTTGTAGTACAGTTCCAGATATTTGTTGTGTGTTTGTTTTGATTGTTAAAATGTCTGCATTTGAGATCTCAACACGATCTTATTTTTTATAATCAAATTAATTTTTTAAATATTTTATTAGGTTGGTTCAAGGGGTACACGGGCCGCAGTAGACAGGTCAGTGGAGGCCTAGTGGAAGGAGGGACCGCAGACAGGCATCGAAGGCCTAAAATAATCACACATGGCTGTAGGCAATTTTAAATTGGTTCCAGGGGTACACGGGCAGCAGTGGTGTGGTCAGTGGAGGCCTAGTGGAAGGAGTGACCACAGACAGGCATCGAAGGCCTAAAATATTAACACATGGCTGTAGGCAATTTTAAATTGGTTCCAGGGGTACTTGGGCAGCAGTGCCCTGGTCAGTGTAGTAGTAGTTGAAAGAATGGACCGCAGACAGGCATCGAAGGCCTAAAATAAAAAAATTGGGCTGGCTGTAGGCAATTTTAAATTGGTTCCAGGGTTACACGGGCAGCAGTGGTGTGGTCAGTGGAGGCCTAGTGGAAGGAGTGACCGCAGACAGGCATCGAAGGCCTAAAATAATAACACATGGCTGTAGGCAATTTTAAATTGGTTCCAGGGTTACACGGGCAGCAGTGGTGTGGTCAGTGGAGGCCTAGTGGAAGGAGTGACCGCAGACAGGCATCGAAGGCCTAAAATAATCACACATGGCTGTAGGCAATTTTAAATTGGTTCCAGGGGTACACGGGCAGCAGTGGTGTGGTCAGTGGAGGCCTAGTGGAAGGAGTGACCACAGACAGGCATCGAAGGCCTAAAATATTAACACATGGCTGTAGGCAATTTTAAATTGGTTCCAGGGGTACTTGGGCAGCAGTGCCCTGGTCAGTGTAGTAGTAGTTGAAAGAATGGACCGCAGACAGGCATCGAAGGCCTAAAATAAAAAAATTGGGCTGGCTGTAGGCAATTTTAAATTGGTTCCAGGGGTACACGGGCAGCAGTGGTGTGGTCAGTGGAGGCCTAGTGGAAGGAGTGACCGCAGACAGGCATCGAAGGCCTAAAATAATAACACATGGCTGTAGGCAATTTTAAATTGGTTCCAGGGTTACACGGGCAGCAGTGGTGTGGTCAGTGGAGGCCTAGTGGAAGGAGTGACCGCAGACAGGCATCGAAGGCCTAAAATAATCACACATGGCTGTAGGCAATTTTAAATTGGTTCCAGGGGTACACGGGCAGCAGTGGTGTGGTCAGTGGAGGCCTAGTGGAAGGAGTGACCACAGACAGGCATCGAAGGCCTAAAATATTAACACATGGCTGTAGGCAATTTTAAATTGGTTCCAGGGGTACACGGGCAGCAGTGGTCTGGTCAGTGGAAGTCTAGTGGAAGGAGTGACCGCAGACAGGCTTCCAAGGCCTAACATAACAAAATTGGGCTGGCTGTAGGCACTTTAAATTGGTTCCAGGGGTACATGGGCAGCAGTGGTCTGGTCAGTGGAAGTCTAGTGGAAGGAGTGACCGCAGACAGGCTTCCAAGGCCTAACATAACAAAATTGGGCTGGCTGTAGGCACTTTAAATTGGTTCCAGGGGTACATGGGCAGCAGTGTATGGTCAGTGGAAGTCTAGTGGAAGGAGTGACGGCAGACAGTCTTCGAAGGCCTAACATAACAAAATTGGGCTGGCTGTAGGCACTTTAAATTGGTTCCAGGGGTACATGGGCAGCAGTGTATGGTCAGTGGAAGTCTAGTGGAAGGAGTGACCGCAGACAGGCTTCGAAGGCCTAACATAACAAAAATGTCAAAACAATGGTATTGTCAGTGCCAGGCATTGAAGGATGTCAGCGCCTAGACTACACATTGGTGAAGCTGTGAGAGATAATTTTGCTAGTGGTAGAGCACTGTTTGAGCTGGGGGGGGGGGAACTGGCTTGTGGCCGGCGGTACAGGCACAGGGCCCCTCATATTACAACGGTGAGTCTGACGTTGGGTGCGCACCACCACCGCCAGAGACACTTTATTGTACTATGAGGGACCCAGTGGCAGTGCCGTCGACCAAAAGCGGCCACACCCACCTCTTCAGACAAACAGCACTCTCAAGGGTCCAAGCGCAAAGTGGCGATAGCACGACCCCGTGTGGGGAGTTTGGCCATTTCGTGAGGTGGAAACATGTCGTATCCTGGACAATCAGGTGAAGAAAATTACGAGATTGGAAAAGTCATTCAGAATAGTCCACAGGCAAGACCTTTTCATAGGAAAGCTAGGTGTCAGCCGGGCAGGGTGGGGCAAAAGATTTTGAAATCCAGTTGTGGTTCATTTTAATGAAGGTTAGATCATCTACATTTTGGGTAGCCAGACGAGTCCTTTTTTCTGTTAGTATTGAACCTGCAGCACTGAATACTCTTTCTGATAGGACACTAGCTGCCGGGCAAGCAAGCTCCTGCAATGCATATTCTGCCAATTCTGGCCAGGTGTCTAATTTGGATGCCCAGTAATCAAATGGGAATGACGGTTGAGGGAGAACGTCGATAAGGGATGAAAAATAGTTTGTAACCATACTGGACAAATGTTGTCTCCTGTCACTTTGAATTGATGCTGCAGTACCTGTCCTGTCTGCGGTCATAGAAAAATCACTCCACAACCTGGTCAGAAAACCCCTCTGGCCAACGCCACTTCTGATTTCTGCCCCTCTAACACCTCTGGTCTGCTGGCCCCTGGAGCTCGTGTGAGAACGATCACGGGCGCTGTGTGCAGGGAATGCCAGAAGCAAACGGTCAACAAGAGTTGATTGTTTTGTTGCTAATATTAGTTCCAAGTTCTCATGTGGCATAATATTTTGCAATTTGCCTTTATAGCGAGGATCAAGGAGGCAGGCCAACCAGTAATCGTCATCGTTCATCATTTTTGTAATGCGTGTGTCCCTTTTGAGGATACGCAAGGCATAATCCGCCATGTGGGCCAAAGTTCCCATTGTCAAATCTGCGGTTGTGCTTGGTTGAGGGGCAGTTGCAGGCAAATCTACGTCACTTGTGTCCCTCAAAAAACCAGAACCCGGCCTTGCCACGCCACCAATTTCCCGTGCCCCCGGGAAAGCTTCCTCATTAAAAATATACTCATCCCCATCATCCTCCTCATCCTCCACCTCCTCTTCGCCCGGTACCTCGTCATGTACACTGCCCTGACCAGACAATCGCTGACTGTCATCAAGGCTTTCCTCTTCCTCTGGTGCAGACGCCTGATCCTTTATGTGCGTCAAACTTTGCATCAGCAGACGCATTAGGGGGATGCTCATGCTTATTATGGCGTTGTCTGCACTAACCAGCCGTGTGCATTCCTCAAAACACTGAAGGACTTGACACATGTCTTGAATCTTCGACCACTGCACACCTGACAACTCCATGTCTGCCATCCTACTGCCTGCCCGTGTATGTGTATCCTCCCACAAAAACATAACAGCCCGCCTCTGTTCGCACAGTCTCTGAAGCATGTGCAGTGTTGAGTTCCACCTTGTTGCAACGTCTATGATTAGGCGATGCTGGGGAAGGTTCAAAGAACGCTGATAGGTCTGCATACGGCTGGAGTGTACAGGCGAACGGCGGATATGTGCGCAAAGTCCACGCACTTTGAGGAGCAGGTCGGATAACCCCGGATAACTTTTCAGGAAGCACTGCACCACCAGGTTTAAGGTGTGAGCCAGGCAAGGAATGTGTTTCAGTTGGGAAAGGGAGATGGCAGCCATGAAATTCCTTCCGTTATCACTCACTACCTTGCCTGCCTCAAGATCTACAGTGCCCAGCCATGACTGCGTTTCTTGCTGCAAGAACTCGGACAGAACTTCCGCGGTGTGTCTATTGTCGCCCAAACACTTCATAGCCAATACAGCCTGCTGACGTATGCCAGTAGCTGCCCCATAATGGGAGACCTGGTGTGCAACAGTGGCAGGTGCGGATGGAGTGTTTGTGCGACTGCGGTCTGTGGACGAGCTCTTGCTTCTGCAGGAGGACGAGGAGGAGGAGGAGGAGGAGGGGGTGCGAACGGCTACAGACAACTGTTTACTAGACCGTGGGCTAGGCAGAACTGTCCCAAACTTGCTGTCCCCTGTGGACCCTGAATCCACCACATTTACCCAGTGTGCCGTGATGGACACGTAACGTCCCTGGCCATGCCTACTGGTCCATGCATCTGTTGTCAGGTGCACCTTTGTGCTCACAGATTGCCTGAGTGCATGGACGATGCGCTCTTTAACATGCTGGTGGAGGGCTGGGATGGCTTTTCTGGAAAAAAAGTGTCGACTGGGTAGCTCGTAGCGTGGTACAGCGTAGTCCATCAGGTCTTTGAAAGCTTCGCTTTCAACTAACCGGTAGGGCATCATCTCTAACGAGATTAGTCTAGCTATGTGGGCGTTCAAACCCTGTGTACGCGGATGCGAGGCTAAGTACTTCCTTTTTCTAACCATAGTCTCATGTAGGGTGAGCTGGACTGGAGAGATGGAGATCGTGGAACTAGCGGGGGTGCCGGTGGACATGGCAGACTGAGAGACGGTGGGAGATGGTATTGTTGCCGCCGGTGCCCTAGATGCAGTGTTTCCTACTACGAAACTGGTGATTCCCTGACCCTGACTGCTTTGGCCTGGCAAAGATACCTGCACAGATACAGCAGGTGGTGCGCTAAATGGTGGTCCTACACTGCCGGAAGGGATGTTGCGTTGATGACTAGCTTCATTGGCCGAGGGTGCAACAACCTTAAGGGACGTTTGGTAGTTAGTCCAAGCTTTCAAATGCATGGTGGTTAAATGTCTATGCATGCAACTAGTATTGAGACTTTTCAGATTCTGACCTCTGCTTAAGGAAGTAGAACATTTTTGACAGATGACTTTGCGCTGATCAATTGGATGTTGTTTAAAAAAATGCCAGACTGCACTCTTTCTAGCATCGGATACCTTTTCAGGCATTGCAGACTGAGCTTTAACCGGATGGCCACGCTGTCCTCCACCAGGTTTTGGCTTTGCCACGCGTTTTGGGCAAGATACGGGCCCGGCAGATGGAACCTGTGGCGATGTTGATGCCTGCTGCGGCCCCTCCTCCTCCTCTGCTTCAGAACTGCTGCCGCCTGCACCCTGTTCCCCCAATGGCTGCCAATCGGGGTCAAGAACTGGGTCATCTAATAACTCTTCTTGTACCTCCTGCGCAACTTCGTCTGTGTCACCGTGTCGTTCGGTGGTATAGCGTTCGTGATGGGGCAACATAGTCTCATCAGGGTCTGATTCTTGATCAGCACCCTGCGAGGGCAATGTTGTGGTCTGAGTCAAAGGACCAGCATAGTAGTCTGGCTGTGGCTGTGCGTCAGTGCACTCCATGTCAGATTCAATTTGTAATGGGCATGGACTGTTAACTGCTTCACTTTCTAAGCCAGGGACGGTATGTGTAAAGAGCTCCATGGAGTAACCCGTTGTGTCGCCTGCTGCATTTTTCTCTGTTGTTGTTTTTGCTGAAGAGGACAAGGAAGTGACTTGTCCCTGACCGTGAACATCCACTAACGACGCGCTGCTTTTACTTTTACCAGTTTCACGAGAGGAGGCAAAAGAGCTAGAGGCTGAGTCAGCAAGATAAGCCAAAACTTGGTCTTGCTGCTCCGGCTTTAAAAGCGGTTTTCCTAATCCCAGAAAAGGGAGCGTTCGAGGCCTTGTGTAGCCGGACGACGAACCTGGCTCCACAGCTCCAGACTTAGGTGCAATATTTTTTTCCCCACGACCACCTGATGCTCCACCACTACCACTACCCTCATTACCAGCTGACAATGAACGCCCCCGGCCACGACCTCTTCCACTAGACTTCCTCATTGTTTTAAAAACGTAACCAAACTAACGTTATTTGTTGCAGTCACACAACTTACACGGTGAGCTATAACTTCAGTATGATTTAGCTACCCCTTTACAGGTTGGTGAGACCACAGCGAAAATCAGGCACAATGTTACACACTCTTTTTTTGGTGGCTGCAAATTAGAGAGATGCCCCACACGCAGGACTGTCACTGAAGCACAAATGTTAATATTAATGTCACACTATTATTTGTTTTTTATTTTTATTTTTTTCAGGAACACTTTAGAAACCCCCCCAAAAAAAAAAAATTGATTTTTGCAGGGAGAATTTAGAAAACAAATGTAACAAACTATATGCTTTCTATGGGCCACTGAGTGAGAGATGACGCACACAGGAATCAGGAGTGGCACACAAGCCCAGAGGCCAATATTTTTCTACCAATGATTGATGGAGTTATTTTCTCTGGTAGATTTTGGAACCCAAATCAAGGAAAAAAAATATAGGCTTTCTATGGACCACAATTGGAGAGAGAGAGAGAGAGAGAGAGATGGCACACCCAGGAGTCAAGACTGGCACACAAGCAGAAAGGCCAATATTAATCTCCCACTGTTTTTTTTTTTTTTTTTTTTTTTTCAGGGAGACTTTAGAAAAAAAAAAAATAAAAAAAATATGATTTTATCAGGAAGAATTTAGAAACCAAATAAAATAAAATGATTTTTTCAGGGAGAATTTAGAAAACAAATAAAACCAAAAATAGGCGTTCTATGGCCCACTGACTGAGAGATGACGCACACAGGAATCAGGAGTGGCACACAAGCCCAGAGGCCAATATTTTTCTACCAATGATTGATGGAGTTATTTTCTCTGGTAGATTTTGGAACCCAAATCAAGGAAAAAAAATATAGGCTTTCTATGGACCACAATTGGAGAGAGAGAGAGAGAGAGAGAGAGAGAGAGAGAGAGAGAGAGAGAGATGGCACACCCAGGAGTCAAGACTGGCACACAAGCAGAAAGGCCAATATTAATCTCCCACTGTTTTTTTTTTTTTTTTTTTTTTTTCAGGGAGACTTTAGAAAAAAAAATAATAAAAAAAATATGATTTTATCAGGAAGAATTTAGAAACCAAATAAAATAAAATGATTTTTTCAGGGAGATTTTAGAAAACAAATAAAACCAAAAATAGGCATTCTATGGCCCACTGACTAAGAGAGAGAGAGAGAGATGGAACGCTTAGTACTGGCACACAAGCCCAAAGGGCAATATTAATCTCCCTTTTTTTTTCCAGGGAGAATTTCTAAACCCCCCCCCCCAAAAAAAATAGGCTTTTTATGGCCCACTATTTGTGAGAGAGATGGGACGCTCAGGACTGGCACAGATGGCACACTCAGGACTGGCACAGAAGCCCAGAGGCCAATATTAATCTCCCTTTTTTTCTGGGAGAATTTATAAAACCAAAAAAATATTTAAATAGGCTTTCTATGGCCCACTATTTGTGAGAGAGATGGCACGCTCAGGACTGGCACAGATGGCACGCTCACAACTGGCACACAAGCCCAGAGGCCAATATTAATCTCCCTTTTTTCAGGGAAAATTTATAAAACCAAAAAAAAAATTAAATAGGCTTTCTATGGCCCACTATTTGTGAGAGAGATGGCACGCTCAGGACTGGCACAGATGGCACGCTCACAACTGGCACACAAGCCCAGAGGCCAATATTAATCTCCCTTTTTTCAGGGAAAATTTATAAAACCAAAAAAAAAATTAAATAGGCTTTCTATGGCCCACTATTTGTGAGAGAGATGGGACGCTCAGGACTGGCACAGATGGCACGCTCAGGACTGGCACAGAAGCCCAGAGGCCAATATTAATCTCCCTTTTTTTCTGGGAGAATTTATAAAACCAAAAAAATATTTAAATAGGCTTTCTATGGCCCACTATTTGTGAGAGAGATGGCACGCTCAGGACTGGCACAGATGGCACGCTCACAACTGGCACACAAGCCCAGAGGCCAATATTAATCTCCCTTTTTTCAGGGAAAATTTATAAAACCAAAAAAAAATTTAAATAGGCTTTCTATGGCCCACTATTTGTGAGAGAGATGGCACGCTCAGGACTGGCACAGATGGCACGCTCACAACTGGCACACAAGCCCAGAGGCCAATATTAATCTCCCTTTTTTCAGGGAAAATTTATAAAACCAAAAAAAAAATTAAATAGGCTTTCTATGGCCCACTATTTGTGAGAGAGATGGCACGCTCAGGACTGGCACAGATGGCACGCTCACAACTGGCACACAAGCCCAGAGGCCAATATTAATCTCCCTTTTTTTCTGGGAGAATTTATAAAACCAAAAAAATATTTAAATAGGCTTTCTATGGCCCACTATTTGTGAGAGAGATGGCACGCTCAGGACTGGCACAGATGGCACGCTCACAACTGGCACACAAGCCCAGAGGCCAATATTAATCTCCCTTTTTTCAGGGAAAATTTATAAAACCAAAAAAAAAATTAAATAGGCTTTCTATGGCCCACTATTTGTGAGAGAGATGGCACGCTCAGGACTGGCACAGATGGCACGCTCACAACTGGCATACAAGCCCAGAGGCCAATATTAATCTCCCTTTTTTCAGGGAAAATTTATAAAACCAAAAAAAAAATTAAATAGGCTTTCTATGGCCCACTATTTGTGAGAGAGATGGCACGCTCAGGACTGGCACAGATGGCACGCTCACAACTGGCACACAAGCCCAGAGGCCAATATTAATCTCCCTTTTTTCAGGGAAAATTTATAAAACCAAAAAAAAAATTAAATAGGCTTTCTATGGCCCACTATTTGTGAGAGAGATGGGACGCTCAGGACTGGCACAGATGGCACGCTCAGGACTGGCACAGAAGCCCAGAGGCCAATATTAATCTCCCTTTTTTTCAGGGAGAATTTATAAAACCCAAAAAAAAATAAAATAGGCTTTCTATGGCCCACTATTTGTGAGAGAGATGGCACACTCAGGACTGGCACACAAGCCCAAAGGCCAATATTAATCTCCCACTGTATTTTTATCAGGGAGAATTTATACACCCCACAAAAAAAAATACAGAAAAATGAAAAGGCTTTCTATGGCCCACTATGTGAGAGAGATGGCACACACAGGGATGGCACTCTAGCAGAAATGCCAAATTGCCAATCTTAATCTCCCACCAAAAAAAAAAAAAAAAAAAAAACAGGGAATGTCCTACAATTACTATCTCCCTGCCTGCAGTAATCTCAGCCAGGTATGGCAGGCAGCTACTATCTCCCTGCCTGCAGTAATCTCAGCCAGGTATGGCAGGCAGCAATAAGGAGTGGACTGATGCACAAATGAAATAAAAAGTGTGGACAAACAAAAAAGATAGCTGTGCAGAAAGGAAGGAACAAAAGGATTTGTGCTTTGAAAAAAGCAGTTGGTTTGCACAGCGGCGTACACACAGCAATGCAGCTATCAGGGAGCCTTCTAGGGCAGCCCAATGAGCTACAGCGCTGAGGGGAAAAAAAAAAAAAAAAAACTTCCACTGTCCCTGCACACCGAGGGTGGTGTTGGACAGTGCAAATCGCTGCAGCACAAGCGGTTTTGTGGTTAATGGACCCTGCCTAACGCTATCCCTGCTTCTGACAAAGCGGCAGCAACCTCTCCCTAAGCTCAGATCAGCAGCAGTAAGATGGCGGTCGGCGGGAACGCCTCTTTATAGCCCCTGTGACGTTGCAGACAGCAAGCCAATCACTGCAATGCCCTTCTCTAAGATGGTGGGGACCAGGACCTATGTCATCACGCTGCCCACACTCTGCGTTTACCTTCATTGGCTGAGAAATGGCGCTTTTCGCGTCATTGAAACGCGACTTTGGCGCGAAAGTCGCGTACCGCATGGCCGACCCCGCACAGGGGTCGGATCGGGTTTCATGAAACCCCGACTTAGCCAAAAGTCGGCGACTTTTGAAAATGTTCGAACCGTTTCGCTCAACCCTACTGAAAACATATCACACTTTTCATCATAGTGCTTTTACCAATGCAAAAAATGCATGGAGAAGTCATTTCGAATGACTGGTCCTCAGTGTTGTGAGAACGATGACTGGTTAAAATTTTTGGTGGTTTCTTGTTCAGTCCATAGGCCTACATCATGTGGCAAACCGGTGAGCATGTGGCTCTATTAGTATAGGAGATACCTGAAAACATATCACACTTTTCATCATAGTGCTTTTACCAATGCATAAAATGCATGGAGAAGTCATTTCGAATGACTGGTCCTCAGTGTTGTGAGAACGATGACTGGTTAAAATTTTTGGTGGTTTCTTGTTCAGTCCATAGGCCTACATCATGTGGCAAACCGGTGAGCATGTGGCTCTATTAGTATAGGAGATACCTGAAAACATATCACACTTTTCATCATAGTGCTTTTACCAATGCATAAAATGCATGGAGAAGTCATTTCGAATGACTGGTCCTCAGTGTTGTGAGAACGATGACTGGTTAAAATTTTTGGTGGTTTCTTGTTCAGTCCATAGGCCTACATCATGTGGCAAACCGGTGAGCATGTGGCTCTATTAGTATAGGAGATACCTGAAAACATATCACACTTTTCATCATAGTGCTTTTACCAATGCATAAAATGCATGGAGAAGTCATTTCGAATGACTGGTCCTCAGTGTTGTGAGAACGATGACTGGTTAAAATTTTTGGTGGTTTCTTGTTCAGTCCATAGGCCTACATCATGTGGCAAACCGGTGAGCATGTGGCTCTATTAGTATAGGAGATACCTGAAAACATATCACACTTTTCATCATAGTGCTTTTACCAATGCATAAAATGCATGGAGAAGTCATTTCGAATGACTGGTCCTCAGTGTTGTGAGAACGATGACTGGTTAAAATTTTTGGTGGTTTCTTGTTCAGTCCATAGGCCTACATCATGTGGCAAACCGGTGAGCATGTGGCTCTATTAGTATAGGAGATACCTGAAAACATATCACACTTTTCATCATAGTGCTTTTACCAATGCATAAAATGCATGGAGAAGTCATTTCGAATGACTGGTCCTCAGTGTTGTGAGAACGATGACTGGTTAAAATTTTTGGTGGTTTCTTGTTCAGTCCATAGGCCTACATCATGTGGCAAACCGGTGAGCATGTGGCTCTATTAGTATAGGAGATACCTGAAAACATATCACACTTTTCATCATAGTGCTTTTACCAATGCATAAAATGCATGGAGAAGTCATTTCGAATGACTGGTCCTCAGTGTTGTGAGAACGATGACTGGTTAAAATTTTTGGTGGTTTCTTGTTCAGTCCATAGGCCTACATCATGTGGCAAACCGGTGAGCATGTGGCTCTATTAGTATAGGAGATACCTGAAAACATATCACACTTTTCATCATAGTGCTTTTACCAATGCATAAAATGCATGGAGAAGTCATTTCGAATGACTGGTCCTCAGTGTTGTGAGAACGATGACTGGTTAACATTTTTGGTGGTTTCTTGTTCAGTCCATAGGCCTAAATCATGTGGCAAACCGGTGAGCATGTGGCTCTATTAGTATAGGAGATACCTGAAAACATATCACACTTTTCATCATAGTGCTTTTACCAATGCATAAAATGCATGGAGAAGTCATTTCGAATGACTGGTCCTCAGTGTTGTGAGAACGATGACTGGTTAAAATTTTTGGTGGTTTCTTGTTCAGTCCATAGGCCTACATCATGTGGCAAACCGGTGAGCATGTGGCTCTATTAGTATAGGAGATACCTGAAAACATATCACACTTTTCATCATAGTGCTTTTACCAATGCATAAAATGCATGGAGAAGTCATTTCGAATGACTGGTCCTCAGTGTTGTGAGAACGATGACTGGTTAAAATTTTTGGTGGTTTCTTGTTCAGTCCATAGGCCTACATCATGTGGCAAACCGGTGAGCATGTGGCTCTATTAGTATAGGAGATACCTGAAAACATATCACACTTTTCATCATAGTGCTTTTACCAATGCATAAAATGCATGGAGAAGTCATTTCGAATGACTGGTCCTCAGTGTTGTGAGAACGATGACTGGTTAAAATTTTTGGTGGTTTCTTGTTCAGTCCATAGGCCTACATCATGTGGCAAACCGGTGAGCATGTGGCTCTATTAGTATAGGAGGTACCTGAAAACATATCACACTTTTCATCATAGTGCTTTTACCAATGCATAAAATGCATGGAGAAGTCATTTCGAATGACTGGTCCTCAGTGTTGTGAGAACGATGACTGGTTAACATTTTTGGTGGTTTCTTGTTCAGTCCATAGGCCTACATCATGTGGCAAACCGGTGAGCATGTGGCTCTATTAGTATAGGAGATACCTGAAAACATATCACACTTTTCATCATAGTGCTTTTACCAATGCATAAAAAGCATGGAGAAGTCATTTCGAATGACTGGTCCTCAGTGTTGTGAGAACGATGACTGGTTAAAATTTTTGGTGGTTTCTTGTTCAGTCCATAGGCCTACATCATGTGGCAAACCGGTGAGCATGTGGCTCTATTAGTATAGGAGATACCTGAAAACATATCACACTTTTCATCATAGTGCTTTTACCAATGCATAAAATGCATGGAGAAGTCATTTCAAATGACTGGTCCTCAGTGTTGTGAGAACGATGACTGGTTAAAATTTTTGGTGGTTTCTTGTTCAGTCCATAGGCCTACATCATGTGGCAAACCGGTGAGCATGTGGCTCTATTAGTATAGGAGGTACCTGAAAACATATCACACTTTTCATCATAGTGCTTTTACCAATGCATAAAATGCATGGAGAAGTCATTTCGAATGACTGGTCCTCAGTGTTGTGAGAACGATGACTGGTTAACATTTTTGGTGGTTTCTTGTTCAGTCCATAGGCCTACATCATTTGGGAAACCGGTGAGCATGTGGCTCTATTAGTATAGGAGATACCTGAAAACATATCACACTTTTCATCATAGTGCTTTTACCAATGCATAAAAAGCATGGAGAAGTCATTTCGAATGACTGGTCCTCAGTGTTGTGAGAACGATGACTGGTTAAAATTTTTGGTGGTTTCTTGTTCAGTCCATAGGCCTACATCATGTGGCAAACCGGTGAGCATGTGGCTCTATTAGTATAGGAGATACCTGAAAACATATCACACTTTTCATCATAGTGCTTTTACCAATACATAAAATGCATGGAGAAGTCATTTCGAATGACTGGTCCTCAGTGTTGTGAGAATGATGACTGGTTAAAATTTTTGGTGGTTTCTTGTTCAGTCCATAGGCCTACATCATGTGTCAAACCGGTGAGCATGTGGCTCTATTAGTATAGGAGATACCTGAAAACATATCACACTTTTCATCATAGTGCTTTTACCAATGCATAAAATGCATGGAGAAGTCATTTCAAATGACTGGTCCTCAGTGTTGTGAGAACGATGACTGGTTAAAATTTTTGGTGGTTTCTTGTTCAGTCCATAGGCCTACATCATGTGGCAAACCGGTGAGCATGTGGCTCTATTAGTATAGGAGATACCTGAAAACATATCACACTTTTCATCATAGTGCTTTTACCAATGCATAAAATGCATGGAGAAGTCATTTCGAATGACTGGTCCTCAGTGTTGTGAGAACGATGACTGGTTAAAATTTTTGGTGGTTTCTTGTTCAGTCCATAGGCCTACATCATGTGGCAAACCGGTGAGCATGTGGCTCTATTAGTATAGGAGATACCTGAAAACATATCACACTTTTCATCATAGTGCTTTTACCAATGCAAAAAATGCATGGAGAAGTCATTTCGAATGACTGGTCCTCAGTGTTGTGAGAACGATGACTGGTTAACATTTTTGGTGGTTTCTTGTTCAGTCCATAGGCCTACATCATGTGGCAAACCGGTGAGCATGTGGCTCTATTAGTATAGGAGATACCTGAAAACATATCACACTTTTCATCATAGTGCTTTTACCAATGCATAAAATGCATGGAGAAGTCATTTCGAATGACTGGTCCTCAGTGTTGTGAGAACGATGACTGGTTAAAATTTTTGGTGGTTTCTTGTTCAGTCCATAGGCCTACATCATGTGGCAAACCGGTGAGCATGTGGCTCTATTAGTATAGGAGATACCTGAAAACATATCACACTTTTCATCATAGTGCTTTTACCAATGCATAAAATGCATGGAGAAGTCATTTCGAATGACTGGTCCTCAGTGTTGTGAGAACGATGACTGGTTAAAATTTTTGGTGGTTTCTTGTTCAGTCCATAGGCCTACATCATGTGGCAAACCGGTGAGCATGTGGCTCTATTAGTATAGGAGATACCTGAAAACATATCACACTTTTCATCATAGTGCTTTTACCAATGCATAAAATGCATGGAGAAGTCATTTCGAATGACTGGTCCTCAGTGTTGTGAGAACGATGACTGGTTAAAATTTTTGGTGGTTTCTTGTTCAGTCCATAGGCCTACATCATGTGGCAAACCGGTGAGCATGTGGCTCTATTAGTATAGGAGATACCTGAAAACATATCACACTTTTCATCATAGTGCTTTTACCAATGCATAAAATGCATGGAGAAGTCATTTCGAATGACTGGTCCTCAGTGTTGTGAGAACGATGACTGGTTAAAATTTTTGGTGGTTTCTTGTTCAGTCCATAGGCCTACATCATGTGGCAAACCGGTGAGCATGTGGCTCTATTAGTATAGGAGATACCTGAAAACATATCACACTTTTCATCATAGTGCTTTTACCAATGCATAAAATGCATGGAGAAGTCATTTCGAATGACTGGTCCTCAGTGTTGTGAGAACGATGACTGGTTAAAATTTTTGGTGGTTTCTTGTTCAGTCCATAGGCCTACATCATGTGGCAAACCGGTGAGCATGTGG
Organism: Ranitomeya imitator; assembly: GCF_032444005.1. Taxonomy (NCBI): domain Eukaryota; kingdom Metazoa; phylum Chordata; class Amphibia; order Anura; family Dendrobatidae; genus Ranitomeya; species Ranitomeya imitator. Next base: position 101,304 of record NW_027194809.1, on the reverse strand, counting down.
CTCTATTAGTATAGGAGATACCTGAAAACATATCACACTTTTCATCATAGTGCTTTTACCAATGCATAAAATGCATGGAGAAGTCATTTCGAATGACTGGTCCTCAGTGTTGTGAGAACGATGACTGGTTAAAATTTTTGGTGGTTTCTTGTTCAGTCCATAGGCCTACATCATGTGGCAAACCGGTGAGCATGTGGCTCTATTAGTATAGGAGATACCTGAAAACATATCACACTTTTCATCATAGTGCTTTTACCAATGCATAAAGTGCATGGAGAAGTCATTTCGAATGACTGGTCCTCAGTGTTGTGAGAACGATGACTGGTTAACATTTTTGGTGGTTTCTTGTTCAGTCCATAGGCCTACATCATGTGGCAAACCGGTGAGCATGTGGCTCTATTAGTATAGGAGATACCTGAAAACATATCACACTTTTCATCATAGTGCTTTTACCAATGCATAAAATGCATGGAGAAGTCATTTCGAATGACTGGTCCTCAGTGTTGTGAGAACGATGACTGGTTAAAATTTTTGGTGGTTTCTTGTTCAGTCCATAGGCCTACATCATGTGGCAAACCGGTGAGCATGTGGCTCTATTAGTATAGGAGATACCTGAAAACATATCACACTTTTCATCATAGTGCTTTTACCAATGCATAAAATGCATGGAGAAGTCATTTCGAATGACTGGTCCTCAGTGTTGTGAGAACGATGACTGGTTAAAATTTTTGGTGGTTTCTTGTTCAGTCCATAGGCCTACATCATGTGGCAAACCGGTGAGCATGTGGCTCTATTAGTATAGGAGATACCTGAAAACATATCACACTTTTCATCATAGTGCTTTTACCAATGCATAAAATGCATGGAGAAGTCATTTCGAATGACTGGTCCTCAGTGTTGTGAGAACGATGACTGGTTAAAATTTTTGGTGGTTTCTTGTTCAGTCCATAGGCCTACATCATGTGGCAAACCGGTGAGCATGTGGCTCTATTAGTATAGGAGATACCTGAAAACATATCACACTTTTCATCATAGTGCTTTTACCAATGCATAAAATGCATGGAGAAGTCATTTGGAATGACTGGTCCTCAGTGTTGTGAGAACGATGACTGGTTAAAATTTTTGGTGGTTTCTTGTTCAGTCCATAGGCCTACATCATGTGGCAAACCGGTGAGCATGTGGCTCTATTAGTATAGGAGATACCTGAAAACATATCACACTTTTCATCATAGTGCTTTTACCAATGCATAAAATGCATGGAGAAGTCATTTCGAATGACTGGTCCTCAGTGTTGTGAGAACGATGACTGGTTAAAATTTTTGGTGGTTTCTTGTTCAGTCCATAGGCCTACATCATGTGGCAAACCGGTGAGCATGTGGCTCTATTAGTATAGGAGATACCTGAAGACATATCACACTTTTCATCATAGTGCTTTTACCAATGCATAAAATGCATGGAGAAGTCATTTCGAATGACTGGTCCTCAGTGTTGTGAGAACGATGACTGGTTAAAATTTTTGGTGGTTTCTTGTTCAGTCCATAGGCCTACATCATGTGGCAAACCGGTGAGCATGTGGCTCTATTAGTATAGGAGATACCTGAAAACATATCACACTTTTCATCATAGTGCTTTTACCAATGCATAAAATGCATGGAGAAGTCATTTCGAATGACTGGTCCTCAGTGTTGTGAGAACGATGACTGGTTAAAATTTTTGGTGGTTTCTTGTTCAGTCCATAGGCCTACATCATGTGGCAAACCGTTGAGCATGTGGCTCTATTAGTATAGGAGATACCTGAAAACATATCACACTTTTCATCATAGTGCTTTTACCAATGCATAAAATGCATGGAGAAGTCATTTCGAATGACTGGTCCTCAGTGTTGTGAGAACGATGACTGGTTAAAATTTTTGGTGGTTTCTTGTTCAGTCCATAGACCTACATCATGTGGCAAACCGGTGAGCATGTGGCTCTATTAGTATAGGAGATACCTGAAAACATATCACACTTTTCATCATAGTGCTTTTACCAATGCATAAAATGCATGGAGAAGTCATTTCGAATGACTGGTCCTCAGTGTTGTGAGAACGATGACTGGTTAAAATTTTTGGTGGTTTCTTGTTCAGTCCATAGGCCTACATCATGTGGCAAACCGGTGAGCATGTGGCTCTATTAGTATAGGAGATACCTGAAAACATATCACACTTTTCATCATAGTGCTTTTTACCAATGCATAAAGTGCATGGAGAAGTCATTTCGAATGACTGGTCCTCAGTGTTGTGAGAACGATGACTGGTTAAAATTTTTGGTGGTTTCTTGTTCAGTCCATAGGCCTACATCATGTGGCAAACCGGTGAGCATGTGGCTCTATTAGTATAGGAGATACCTGAAAACATATCACACTTTTCATCATAGTGCTTTTACCAATGCATAAAATGCATGGAGAAGTCATTTCGAATGACTGGTCCTCAGTGTTGTGAGAACGATGACTGGTTAAAATTTTTGGTGGTTTCTTGTTCAGTCCATAGGCCTACATCATGTGGCAAACCGGTGAGCATGTGGCTCTATTAGTATAGGAGATACCTGAAAACATATCACACTTTTCATCATAGTGCTTTTACCAATGCATAAAATGCATGGAGAAGTCATTTCGAATGACTGGTCCTCAGTGTTGTGAGAACGATGACTGGTTAAAATTTTTGGTGGTTTCTTGTTCAGTCCATAGGCCCTACATCATGTGGCAAACCGGTGAGCATGTGGCTCTATTAGTATAGGAGATACCTGAAAACATATCACACTTTTCATCATAGTGCTTTTACCAATGCATAAAATGCATGGAGAAGTCATTTCGAATGACTGGTCCTCAGTGTTGTGAGAACGATGACTGGTTAAAATTTTTGGTGGTTTCTTGTTCAGTCCATAGGCCTACATCATGTGGCAAACCGGTGAGCATGTGGCTCTATTAGTATAGGAGATACCTGAAAACATATCACACTTTTCATCATAGTGCTTTTACCAATGCATAAAATGCATGGAGAAGTCATTTCGAATGACTGGTCCTCAGTGTTGTGAGAACGATGACTGGTTTAAAATTTTTGGTGGTTTCTTGTTCAGTCCATAAGCCTACATCATGTGGCAAACCGGTGAGCATGTGGCTCTATTAGTATAGGAGATACCTGAAAACATATCACACTTTTCATCATAGTGCTTTTACCAATGCATAAAATGCATGGAGAAGTCATTTCGAATGACTGGTCCTCAGTGTTGTGAGAACGATGACTGGTTAAAATTTTTGGTGGTTTCTTGTTCAGTCCATAGGCCTACATCATGTGGCAAACCGGTGAGCATGTGGCTCTATTAGTATAGGAGATACCTGAAAACATATCACACTTTTCATCATAGTGCTTTTACCAATGCATAAAATGCATGGAGAAGTCATTTCGAATGACTGGTCCTCAGTGTTGTGAGAACGATGACTGGTTAAAATTTTTGGTGGTTTCTTGTTCAGTCCATAGGCCTACATCATGTGGCAAACCGGTGAGCATGTGGCTCTATTAGTATAGGAGATACCTGAAAACATATCACACTTTTCATCATAGTGCTTTTACCAATGCATAAAATGCATGGAGAAGTCATTTCGAATGACTGGTCCTCAGTGTTGTGAGAACGATGACTGGTTAAAATTTTTGGTGGTTTCTTGTTCAGTCCATAGGCCTACATCATGTGGCAAACCGGTGAGCATGTGGCTCTATTAGTATAGGAGATACCTGAAAACATATCACACTTTTCATCATAGTGCTTTTACCAATGCATAAAATGCATGGAGAAGTCATTTCGAATGACTGGTCCTCAGTGTTGTGAGAACGATGACTGGTTAAAATTTTTGGTGGTTTCTTGTTCAGTCCATAGGTCATACATCATGTGGCAAACCGGTGAGCATGTGGCTCTATTAGTATAGGAGATACCTGAAAACATATCACACTTTTCATCATAGTGCTTTTACCAATGCATAAAATGCATGGAGAAGTCATTTCGAATGACTGGTCCTCAGTGTTGTGAGAACGATGACTGGTTAAAATTTTTGGTGGTTTCTTGTTCAGTCCATAGGCCTACATCATGTGGCAAACCGGTGAGCATGTGGCTCTATTAGTATAGGAGATACCTGAAAACATATCACACTTTTCATCATAGTGCTTTTACCAATGCATAAAATGCATGGAGAAGTCATTTCGAATGACTGGTCCTCAGTGTTGTGAGAACGATGACTGGTTAAAATTTTTGGTGGTTTCTTGTTCAGTCCATAGGCCTACATCATGTGGCAAACCGGTGAGCATGTGGCTCTATTAGTATAGGAGATACCTGAAAACATATCACACTTTTCATCATAGTGCTTTTACCAATGCATAAAATGCATGGAGAAGTCATTTCGAATGACTGGTCCTCAGTGTTGTGAGAACGATGACTGGTTAAAATTTTTGGTGGTTTCTTGTTCAGTCCATAGGCCTACATCATGTGGCAAACCGGTGAGCATGTGGCTCTATTAGTATAGGAGATACCTGAAAACATATCACACTTTTCATCATAGTGCTTTTACCAATGCATAAAATGCATGGAGAAGTCATTTCGAATGACTGGTCCTCAGTGTTGTGAGAACGATGACTGGTTAAAATTTTTGGTGGTTTCTTGTTCAGTCCATAGGCCTACATCATGTGGCAAACCGGTGAGCATGTGGCTCTATTAGTATAGGAGATACCTGAAAACATATCACACTTTTCATCATAGTGCTTTTACCAATGCATAAAATGCATGGAGAAGTCATTTCGAATGACTGGTCCTCAGTGTTGTGAGAACGATGACTGGTTAAAATTTTTGGTGGTTTCTTGTTCAGTCCATAGGCCTACATCATGTGGCAAACCGGTGAGCATGTGGCTCTATTAGTATAGGAGATACCTGAAAACATATCACACTTTTCATCATAGTGCTTTTACCAATGCATAAAATGCATGGAGAAGTCATTTCGAATGACTGGTCCTCAGTGTTGTGAGAACGATGACTGGTTAAAATTTTTGGTGGTTTCTTGTTCAGTCCATAGGCCTACATCATGTGGCAAACCGGTGAGCATGTGGCTCTATTAGTATAGGAGATACCTGAAAACATATCACACTTTTCATCATAGTGCTTTTACCAATGCATAAAATGCATGGAGAAGTCATTTCGAATGACTGGTCCTCAGTGTTGTGAGAACGATGACTGGTTAAAATTTTTGGTGGTTTCTTGTTCAGTCCATAGGCCTACATCATGTGGCAAACCGGTGAGCATGTGGCTCTATTAGTATAGGAGATACCTGAAAACATATCACACTTTTCATCATAGTGCTTTTACCAATGCATAAAATGCATGGAGAAGTCATTTCGAATGACTGGTCCTCAGTGTTGTGAGAACGATGACTGGTTAAAATTTTTGGTGGTTTCTTGTTCAGTCCATAGGCCTACATCATGTGGCAAACCGGTGAGCATGTGGCTCTATTAGTATAGGAGATACCTGAAAACATATCACACTTTTCATCATAGTGCTTTTACCAATGCATAAAATGCATGGAGAAGTCATTTCGAATGACTGGTCCTCAGTGTTGTGAGAACGATGACTGGTTAAAATTTTTGGTGGTTTCTTGTTCAGTCCATAGGCCTACATCATGTGGCAAACCGGTGAGCATGTGGCTCTATTAGTATAGGAGATACCTGAAAACATATCACACTTTTCATCATAGTGCTTTTACCAATGCATAAAATGCATGGAGAAGTCATTTCGAATGACTGGTCCTCAGTGTTGTGAGAACGATGACTGGTTAAAATTTTTGGTGGTTTCTTGTTCAGTCCATAGGCCTACATCATGTGGCAAACCGGTGAGCATGTGGCTCTATTAGTATAGGAGATACCTGAAAACATATCACACTTTTCATCATAGTGCTTTTACCAATGCATAAAATGCATGGAGAAGTCATTTCGAATGACTGGTCCTCAGTGTTGTGAGAACGATGACTGGTTAAAATTTTTGGTGGTTTCTTGTTCAGTCCATAGGCCTACATCATGTGGCAAACCGGTGAGCATGTGGCTCTATTAGTATAGGAGATACCTGAAAACATATCACACTTTTCATCATAGTGCTTTTACCAATGCATAAAATGCATGGAGAAGTCATTTCGAATGACTGGTCCTCAGTGTTGTGAGAACGATGACTGGTTAAAATTTTTGGTGGTTTCTTGTTCAGTCCATAGGCCTACATCATGTGGCAAACCGGTGAGCATGTGGCTCTATTAGTATAGGAGATACCTGAAAACATATCACACTTTTCATCATAGTGCTTTTACCAATGCATAAAATGCATGGAGAAGTCATTTCGAATGACTGGTCCTCAGTGTTGTGAGAACGATGACTGGTTAAAATTTTTGGTGGTTTCTTGTTCAGTCCATAGGCCTACATCATGTGGCAAACCGGTGAGCATGTGGCTCTATTAGTATAGGAGATACCTGAAAACATATCACACTTTTCATCATAGTGCTTTTACCAATGCATAAAATGCATGGAGAAGTCATTTCGAATGACTGGTCCTCAGTGTTGTGAGAACGATGACTGGTTAAAATTTTTGGTGGTTTCTTGTTCAGTCCATAGGCCTACATCATGTGGCAAACCGGTGAGCATGTGGCTCTATTAGTATAGGAGATACCTGAAAACATATCACACTTTTCATCATAGTGCTTTTACCAATGCATAAAATGCATGGAGAAGTCATTTCGAATGACTGGTCCTCAGTGTTGTGAGAACGATGACTGGTTAAAATTTTTGGTGGTTTCTTGTTCAGTCCATAGGCCTACATCATGTGGCAAACCGGTGAGCATGTGGCTCTATTAGTATAGGAGATACCTGAAAACATATCACACTTTTCATCATAGTGCTTTTACCAATGCATAAAATGCATGGAGAAGTCATTTCGAATGACTGGTCCTCAGTGTTGTGAGAACGATGACTGGTTAAAATTTTTGGTGGTTTCTTGTTCAGTCCATAGGCCTACATCATGTGGCAAACCGGTGAGCATGTGGCTCTATTAGTATAGGAGATACCTGAAAACATATCACACTTTTCATCATAGTGCTTTTACCAATGCATAAAATGCATGGAGAAGTCATTTCGAATGACTGGTCCTCAGTGTTGTGAGAACGATGACTGGTTAAAATTTTTGGTGGTTTCTTGTTCAGTCCATAGGCCTACATCATGTGGCAAACCGGTGAGCATGTGGCTCTATTAGTATAGGAGATACCTGAAAACATATCACACTTTTCATCATAGTGCTTTTACCAATGCATAAAATGCATGGAGAAGTCATTTCGAATGACTGGTCCTCAGTGTTGTGAGAACGATGACTGGTTAAAATTTTTGGTGGTTTCTTGTTCAGTCCATAGGCCTACATCATGTGGCAAACCGGTGAGCATGTGGCTCTATTAGTATAGGAGATACCTGAAAACATATCACACTTTTCATCATAGTGCTTTTACCAATGCATAAAATGCATGGAGAAGTCATTTCGAATGACTGGTCCTCAGTGTTGTGAGAACGATGACTGGTTAAAATTTTTGGTGGTTTCTTGTTCAGTCCATAGGCCTACATCATGTGGCAAACCGGTGAGCATGTGGCTCTATTAGTATAGGAGATACCTGAAAACATATCACACTTTTCATCATAGTGCTTTTACCAATGCATAAAATGCATGGAGAAGTCATTTCGAATGACTGGTCCTCAGTGTTGTGAGAACGATGACTGGTTAAAATTTTTGGTGGTTTCTTGTTCAGTCCATAGGCCTACATCATGTGGCAAACCGGTGAGCATGTGGCTCTATTAGTATAGGAGATACCTGAAAACATATCACACTTTTCATCATAGTGCTTTTACCAATGCATAAAATGCATGGAGAAGTCATTTCGAATGACTGGTCCTCAGTGTTGTGAGAACGATGACTGGTTAAAATTTTTGGTGGTTTCTTGTTCAGTCCATAGGCCTACATCATGTGGCAAACCGGTGAGCATGTGGCTCTATTAGTATAGGAGATACCTGAAAACATATCACACTTTTCATCATAGTGCTTTTACCAATGCATAAAATGCATGGAGAAGTCATTTCGAATGACTGGTCCTCAGTGTTGTGAGAACGATGACTGGTTAAAATTTTTGGTGGTTTCTTGTTCAGTCCATAGGCCTACATCATGTGGCAAACCGGTGAGCATGTGGCTCTATTAGTATAGGAGATACCTGAAAACATATCACACTTTTCATCATAGTGCTTTTACCAATGCATAAAATGCATGGAGAAGTCATTTCGAATGACTGGTCCTCAGTGTTGTGAGAACGATGACTGGTTAAAATTTTTGGTGGTTTCTTGTTCAGTCCATAGGCCTACATCATGTGGCAAACCGGTGAGCATGTGGCTCTATTAGTATAGGAGATACCTGAAAACATATCACACTTTTCATCATAGTGCTTTTACCAATGCATAAAATGCATGGAGAAGTCATTTCGAATGACTGGTCCTCAGTGTTGTGAGAACGATGACTGGTTAAAATTTTTGGTGGTTTCTTGTTCAGTCCATAGGCCTACATCATGTGGCAAACCGGTGAGCATGTGGCTCTATTAGTATAGGAGATACCTGAAAACATATCACACTTTTCATCATAGTGCTTTTACCAATGCATAAAATGCATGGAGAAGTCATTTCGAATGACTGGTCCTCAGTGTTGTGAGAACGATGACTGGTTAAAATTTTTGGTGGTTTCTTGTTCAGTCCATAGGCCTACATCATGTGGCAAACCGGTGAGCATGTGGCTCTATTAGTATAGGAGATACCTGAAAACATATCACACTTTTCATCATAGTGCTTTTACCAATGCATAAAATGCATGGAGAAGTCATTTCGAATGACTGGTCCTCAGTGTTGTGAGAACGATGACTGGTTAAAATTTTTGGTGGTTTCTTGTTCAGTCCATAGGCCTACATCATGTGGCAAACCGGTGAGCATGTGGCTCTATTAGTATAGGAGATACCTGAAAACATATCACACTTTTCATCATAGTGCTTTTACCAATGCATAAAATGCATGGAGAAGTCATTTCGAATGACTGGTCCTCAGTGTTGTGAGAACGATGACTGGTTAAAATTTTTGGTGGTTTCTTGTTCAGTCCATAGGCCTACATCATGTGGCAAACCGGTGAGCATGTGGCTCTATTAGTATAGGAGATACCTGAAAACATATCACACTTTTCATCATAGTGCTTTTACCAATGCATAAAATGCATGGAGAAGTCATTTCGAATGAAATGACTGGTCCTCAGTGTTGTGAGAACGATGACTGGTTAAAATTTTTGGTGGTTTCTTGTTCAGTCCATAGGCCTACATCATGTGGCAAACCGGTGAGCATGTGGCTCTATTAGTATAGGAGATACCTGAAAACATATCACACTTTTCATCATAGTGCTTTTACCAATGCATAAAATGCATGGAGAAGTCATTTCGAATGACTGGTCCTCAGTGTTGTGAGAACGATGACTGGTTAAAATTTTTGGTGGTTTCTTGTTCAGTCCATAGGCCTACATCATGTGGCAAACCGGTGAGCATGTGGCTCTATTAGTATAGGAGATACCTGAAAACATATCACACTTTTCATCATAGTGCTTTTACCAATGCATAAAATGCATGGAGAAGTCATTTCGAATGACTGGTCCTCAGTGTTGTGAGAACGATGACTGGTTAAAATTTTTGGTGGTTTCTTGTTCAGTCCATAGGCCTACATCATGTGGCAAACCGGTGAGCATGTGGCTCTATTAGTATAGGAGATACCTGAAAACATATCACACTTTTCATCATAGTGCTTTTACCAATGCATAAAATGCATGGAGAAGTCATTTCGAATGACTGGTCCTCAGTGTTGTGAGAACGATGACTGGTTAAAATTTTTGGTGGTTTCTTGTTCAGTCCATAGGCCTACATCATGTGGCAAACCGGTGAGCATGTGGCTCTATTAGTATAGGAGATACCTGAAAACATATCACACTTTTCATCATAGTGCTTTTACCAATGCATAAAATGCATGGAGAAGTCATTTCGAATGACTGGTCCTCAGTGTTGTGAGAACGATGACTGGTTAAAATTTTTGGTGGTTTCTTGTTCAGTCCATAGGCCTACATCATGTGGCAAACCGGTGAGCATGTGGCTCTATTAGTATAGGAGATACCTGAAAACATATCACACTTTTCATCATAGTGCTTTTACCAATGCATAAAATGCATGGAGAAGTCATTTCGAATGACTGGTCCTCAGTGTTGTGAGAACGATGACTGGTTAAAATTTTTGGTGGTTTCTTGTTCAGTCCATAGGCCTACATCATGTGGCAAACCGGTGAGCATGTGGCTCTATTAGTATAGGAGATACCTGAAAACATATCACACTTTTCATCATAGTGCTTTTACCAATGCATAAAATGCATGGAGAAGTCATTTCGAATGACTGGTCCTCAGTGTTGTGAGAACGATGACTGGTTAAAATTTTTGGTGGTTTCTTGTTCAGTCCATAGGCCTACATCATGTGGCAAACCGGTGAGCATGTGGCTCTATTAGTATAGGAGATACCTGAAAACATATCACACTTTTCATCATAGTGCTTTTACCAATGCATAAAATGCATGGAGAAGTCATTTCGAATGACTGGTCCTCAGTGTTGTGAGAACGATGACTGGTTAAAATTTTTGGTGGTTTCTTGTTCAGTCCATAGGCCTACATCATGTGGCAAACCGGTGAGCATGTGGCTCTATTAGTATAGGAGATACCTGAAAACATATCACACTTTTCATCATAGTGCTTTTACCAATGCATAAAATGCATGGAGAAGTCATTTCGAATGACTGGTCCTCAGTGTTGTGAGAACGATGACTGGTTAAAATTTTTGGTGGTTTCTTGTTCAGTCCATAGGCCTACATCATGTGGCAAACCGGTGAGCATGTGGCTCTATTAGTATAGGAGATACCTGAAAACATATCACACTTTTCATCATAGTGCTTTTACCAATGCATAAAATGCATGGAGAAGTCATTTCGAATGACTGGTCCTCAGTGTTGTGAGAACGATGACTGGTTAAAATTTTTGGTGGTTTCTTGTTCAGTCCATAGGCCTACATCATGTGGCAAACCGGTGAGCATGTGGCTCTATTAGTATAGGAGATACCTGAAAACATATCACACTTTTCATCATAGTGCTTTTACCAATGCATAAAATGCATGGAGAAGTCATTTCGAATGACTGGTCCTCAGTGTTGTGAGAACGATGACTGGTTAAAATTTTTGGTGGTTTCTTGTTCAGTCCATAGGCCTACATCATGTGGCAAACCGGTGAGCATGTGGCTCTATTAGTATAGGAGATACCTGAAAACATATCACACTTTTCATCATAGTGCTTTTACCAATGCATAAAATGCATGGAGAAGTCATTTCGAATGACTGGTCCTCAGTGTTGTGAGAACGATGACTGGTTAAAATTTTTGGTGGTTTCTTGTTCAGTCCATAGGCCTACATCATGTGGCAAACCGGTGAGCATGTGGCTCTATTAGTATAGGAGATACCTGAAAACATATCACACTTTTCATCATAGTGCTTTTACCAATGCATAAAATGCATGGAGAAGTCATTTCGAATGACTGGTCCTCAGTGTTGTGAGAACGATGACTGGTTAAAATTTTTGGTGGTTTCTTGTTCAGTCCATAGGCCTACATCATGTGGCAAACCGGTGAGCATGTGGCTCTATTAGTATAGGAGATACCTGAAAACATATCACACTTTTCATCATAGTGCTTTTACCAATGCATAAAATGCATGGAGAAGTCATTTCGAATGACTGGTCCTCAGTGTTGTGAGAACGATGACTGGTTAAAATTTTTGGTGGTTTCTTGTTCAGTCCATAGGCCTACATCATGTGGCAAACCGGTGAGCATGTGGCTCTATTAGTATAGGAGATACCTGAAAACATATCACACTTTTCATCATAGTGCTTTTACCAATGCATAAAATGCATGGAGAAGTCATTTCGAATGACTGGTCCTCAGTGTTGTGAGAACGATGACTGGTTAAAATTTTTGGTGGTTTCTTGTTCAGTCCATAGGCCTACATCATGTGGCAAACCGGTGAGCATGTGGCTCTATTAGTATAGGAGATACCTGAAAACATATCACACTTTTCATCATAGTGCTTTTACCAATGCATAAAATGCATGGAGAAGTCATTTCGAATGACTGGTCCTCAGTGTTGTGAGAACGATGACTGGTTAAAATTTTTGGTGGTTTCTTGTTCAGTCCATAGGCCTACATCATGTGGCAAACCGGTGAGCATGTGGCTCTATTAGTATAGGAGATACCTGAAAACATATCACACTTTTCATCATAGTGCTTTTACCAATGCATAAAATGCATGGAGAAGTCATTTCGAATGACTGGTCCTCAGTGTTGTGAGAACGATGACTGGTTAAAATTTTTGGTGGTTTCTTGTTCAGTCCATAGGCCTACATCATGTGGCAAACCGGTGAGCATGTGGCTCTATTAGTATAGGAGATACCTGAAAACATATCACACTTTTCATCATAGTGCTTTTACCAATGCATAAAATGCATGGAGAAGTCATTTCGAATGACTGGTCCTCAGTGTTGTGAGAACGATGACTGGTTAAAATTTTTGGTGGTTTCTTGTTCAGTCCATAGGCCTACATCATGTGGCAAACCGGTGAGCATGTGGCTCTATTAGTATAGGAGATACCTGAAAACATATCACACTTTTCATCATAGTGCTTTTACCAATGCATAAAATGCATGGAGAAGTCATTTCGAATGACTGGTCCTCAGTGTTGTGAGAACGATGACTGGTTAAAATTTTTGGTGGTTTCTTGTTCAGTCCATAGGCCTACATCATGTGGCAAACCGGTGAGCATGTGGCTCTATTAGTATAGGAGATACCTGAAAACATATCACACTTTTCATCATAGTGCTTTTACCAATGCATAAAATGCATGGAGAAGTCATTTCGAATGACTGGTCCTCAGTGTTGTGAGAACGATGACTGGTTAAAATTTTTGGTGGTTTCTTGTTCAGTCCATAGGCCTACATCATGTGGCAAACCGGTGAGCATGTGGCTCTATTAGTATAGGAGATACCTGAAAACATATCACACTTTTCATCATAGTGCTTTTACCAATGCATAAAATGCATGGAGAAGTCATTTCGAATGACTGGTCCTCAGTGTTGTGAGAACGATGACTGGTTAAAATTTTTGGTGGTTTCTTGTTCAGTCCATAGGCCTACATCATGTGGCAAACCGGTGAGCATGTGGCTCTATTAGTATAGGAGATACCTGAAAACATATCACACTTTTCATCATAGTGCTTTTACCAATGCATAAAATGCATGGAGAAGTCATTTCGAATGACTGGTCCTCAGTGTTGTGAGAACGATGACTGGTTAAAATTTTTGGTGGTTTCTTGTTCAGTCCATAGGCCTACATCATGTGGCAAACCGGTGAGCATGTGGCTCTATTAGTATAGGAGATACCTGAAAACATATCACACTTTTCATCATAGTGCTTTTACCAATGCATAAAATGCATGGAGAAGTCATTTCGAATGACTGGTCCTCAGTGTTGTGAGAACGATGACTGGTTAAAATTTTTGGTGGTTTCTTGTTCAGTCCATAGGCCTACATCATGTGGCAAACCGGTGAGCATGTGGCTCTATTAGTATAGGAGATACCTGAAAACATATCACACTTTTCATCATAGTGCTTTTACCAATGCATAAAATGCATGGAGAAGTCATTTCGAATGACTGGTCCTCAGTGTTGTGAGAACGATGACTGGTTAAAATTTTTGGTGGTTTCTTGTTCAGTCCATAGGCCTACATCATGTGGCAAACCGGTGAGCATGTGGCTCTATTAGTATAGGAGATACCTGAAAACATATCACACTTTTCATCATAGTGCTTTTACCAATGCATAAAATGCATGGAGAAGTCATTTCGAATGACTGGTCCTCAGTGTTGTGAGAACGATGACTGGTTAAAATTTTTGGTGGTTTCTTGTTCAGTCCATAGGCCTACATCATGTGGCAAACCGGTGAGCATGTGGCTCTATTAGTATAGGAGATACCTGAAAACATATCACACTTTTCATCATAGTGCTTTTACCAATGCATAAAATGCATGGAGAAGTCATTTCGAATGACTGGTCCTCAGTGTTGTGAGACGATGACTGGTTAAAATTTTTGGTGGTTTCTTGTTCAGTCCATAGGCCTACATCATGTGGCAAACCGGTGAGCATGTGGCTCTATTAGTATAGGAGATACCTGAAAACATATCACACTTTTCATCATAGTGCTTTTACCAATGCATAAAATGCATGGAGAAGTCATTTCGAATGACTGGTCCTCAGTGTTGTGAGAACGATGACTGGTTAAAATTTTTGGTGGTTTCTTGTTCAGTCCATAGGCCTACATCATGTGGCAAACCGGTGAGCATGTGGCTCTATTAGTATAGGAGATACCTGAAAACATATCACACTTTTCATCATAGTGCTTTTACCAATGCATAAAATGCATGGAGAAGTCATTTCGAATGACTGGTCCTCAGTGTTGTGAGAACGATGACTGGTTAAAATTTTTGGTGGTTTCTTGTTCAGTCCATAGGCCTACATCATGTGGCAAACCGGTGAGCATGTGGCTCTATTAGTATAGGAGATACCTGAAAACATATCACACTTTTCATCATAGTGCTTTTACCAATGCATAAAATGCATGGAGAAGTCATTTCGAATGACTGGTCCTCAGTGTTGTGAGAACGATGACTGGTTAAAATTTTTGGTGGTTTCTTGTTCAGTCCATAGGCCTACATCATGTGGCAAACCGGTGAGCATGTGGCTCTATTAGTATAGGAGATACCTGAAAACATATCACACTTTTCATCATAGTGCTTTTACCAATGCATAAAATGCATGGAGAAGTCATTTCGAATGACTGGTCCTCAGTGTTGTGAGAACGATGACTGGTTAAAATTTTTGGTGGTTTCTTGTTCAGTCCATAGGCCTACATCATGTGGCAAACCGGTGAGCATGTGGCTCTATTAGTATAGGAGATACCTGAAAACATATCACACTTTTCATCATAGTGCTTTTACCAATGCATAAAATGCATGGAGAAGTCATTTCGAATGACTGGTCCTCAGTGTTGTGAGAACGATGACTGGTTAAAATTTTTGGTGGTTTCTTGTTCAGTCCATAGGCCTACATCATGTGGCAAACCGGTGAGCATGTGGCTCTATTAGTATAGGAGATACCTGAAAACATATCACACTTTTCATCATAGTGCTTTTACCAATGCATAAAATGCATGGAGAAGTCATTTCGAATGACTGGTCCTCAGTGTTGTGAGAACGATGACTGGTTAAAATTTTTGGTGGTTTCTTGTTCAGTCCATAGGCCTACATCATGTGGCAAACCGGTGAGCATGTGGCTCTATTAGTATAGGAGATACCTGAAAACATATCACACTTTTCATCATAGTGCTTTTACCAATGCATAAAATGCATGGAGAAGTCATTTCGAATGACTGGTCCTCAGTGTTGTGAGAACGATGACTGGTTAAAATTTTTGGTGGTTTCTTGTTCAGTCCATAGGCCTACATCATGTGGCAAACCGGTGAGCATGTGGCTCTATTAGTATAGGAGATACCTGAAAACATATCACACTTTTCATCATAGTGCTTTTACCAATGCATAAAATGCATGGAGAAGTCATTTCGAATGACTGGTCCTCAGTGTTGTGAGAACGATGACTGGTTAAAATTTTTGGTGGTTTCTTGTTCAGTCCATAGGCCTACATCATGTGGCAAACCGGTGAGCATGTGGCTCTATTAGTATAGGAGATACCTGAAAACATATCACACTTTTCATCATAGTGCTTTTACCAATGCATAAAATGCATGGAGAAGTCATTTCGAATGACTGGTCCTCAGTGTTGTGAGAACGATGACTGGTTAAAATTTTTGGTGGTTTCTTGTTCAGTCCATAGGCCTACATCATGTGGCAAACCGGTGAGCATGTGGCTCTATTAGTATAGGAGATACCTGAAAACATATCACACTTTTCATCATAGTGCTTTTACCAATGCATAAAATGCATGGAGAAGTCATTTCGAATGACTGGTCCTCAGTGTTGTGAGAACGATGACTGGTTAAAATTTTTGGTGGTTTCTTGTTCAGTCCATAGGCCTACATCATGTGGCAAACCGGTGAGCATGTGGCTCTATTAGTATAGGAGATACCTGAAAACATATCACACTTTTCATCATAGTGCTTTTACCAATGCATAAAATGCATGGAGAAGTCATTTCGAATGACTGGTCCTCAGTGTTGTGAGAACGATGACTGGTTAAAATTTTTGGTGGTTTCTTGTTCAGTCCATAGGCCTACATCATGTGGCAAACCGGTGAGCATGTGGCTCTATTAGTATAGGAGATACCTGAAAACATATCACACTTTTCATCATAGTGCTTTTACCAATGCATAAAATGCATGGAGAAGTCATTTCGAATGACTGGTCCTCAGTGTTGTGAGAACGATGACTGGTTAAAATTTTTGGTGGTTTCTTGTTCAGTCCATAGGCCTACATCATGTGGCAAACCGGTGAGCATGTGGCTCTATTAGTATAGGAGATACCTGAAAACATATCACACTTTTCATCATAGTGCTTTTACCAATGCATAAAATGCATGGAGAAGTCATTTCGAATGACTGGTCCTCAGTGTTGTGAGAACGATGACTGGTTAAAATTTTTGGTGGTTTCTTGTTCAGTCCATAGGCCTACATCATGTGGCAAACCGGTGAGCATGTGGCTCTATTAGTATAGGAGATACCTGAAAACATATCACACTTTTCATCATAGTGCTTTTACCAATGCATAAAATGCATGGAGAAGTCATTTCGAATGACTGGTCCTCAGTGTTGTGAGAACGATGACTGGTTAAAATTTTTGGTGGTTTCTTGTTCAGTCCATAGGCCTACATCATGTGGCAAACCGGTGAGCATGTGGCTCTATTAGTATAGGAGATACCTGAAAACATATCACACTTTTCATCATAGTGCTTTTACCAATGCATAAAATGCATGGAGAAGTCATTTCGAATGACTGGTCCTCAGTGTTGTGAGAACGATGATGACTGGTTAAAATTTTTGGTGGTTTCTTGTTCAGTCCATAGGCCTACATCATGTGGCAAACCGGTGAGCATGTGGCTCTATTAGTATAGGAGATACCTGAAAACATATCACACTTTTCATCATAGTGCTTTTACCAATGCATAAAATGCATGGAGAAGTCATTTCGAATGACTGGTCCTCAGTGTTGTGAGAACGATGACTGGTTAAAATTTTTGGTGGTTTCTTGTTCAGTCCATAGGCCTACATCATGTGGCAAACCGGTGAGCATGTGGCTCTATTAGTATAGGGGATACCTGAAAGCATCACACTTTTCATCATAGTGCTTTTACCAATGCATAAAATGCATGGAGAAGTCATTTCGAATGACTGGTCCTCAGTGTTGTGAGAACGATGACTGGTTAAAATTTTTGGTGGTTTCTTGTTCAGTCCATAGGCCTACATCATGTGGCAAACCGGTGAGCATGTGGCTCTATTAGTATAGGAGATAACTGAAAACATATCACACTTTTCATCATATTGCTTTTACCAATGCATAAAATGCATGGAGAAGTCATTTCGAATGACTGGTCCTCAGTGTTGTGAGAACGATGACTGGTTAAAATTTTTGGTGGTTTCTTGTTCAGTCCATAGGCCTACATCATGTGGCAAACCGGTGAGCATGTGGCTCTATTAGTATAGGAGATACCTGAAAACATATCACACTTTTCATCATAGTGCTTTTACCAATGCATAAAATGCATGGAGAAGTCATTTCGAATGACTGGTCCTCAGTGTTGTGAGAACGATGACTGGTTAAAATTTTTGGTGGTTTCTTGTTCAGTCCATAGGCCTACATCATGTGGCAAACCGGTGAGCATGTGGCTCTATTAGTATAGGAGATACCTGAAAACATATCACACTTTTCATCATAGTGCTTTTACCAATGCATAAAATGCATGGAGAAGTCATTTCGAATGACTGGTCCTCAGTGTTGTGAGAACGATGACTGGTTAAGATTTTTGGTGGTTTCTTGTTCAGTCCATAGGCCTACATCATGTGGCAAACCGGTGAGCATGTGGCTCTATTAGTATAGGAGATACCTGAAAACATATCACACTTTTCATCACAGTGCTTTTACCAATGCATAAAATGCATGGAGAAGTCATTTCGAATGACTGGTCCTCAGTGTTGTGAGAACGATGACTGGTTAAAATTTTTGGTGATTTCTTGTTCAGTCCATAGGCCTACATCATGTGGCAAACCGGTGAGCATGTGGCTCTATTAGTATAGCAGATACCTGAAAGCATCACACTTTTCATCATAGTGCTTTTACCAATGCATAAAATGCATGGAGAAGTCATTTCGAATGACTGGTCCTCAGTGTTGTGAGAACGATGACTGGTTAAAATTTTTGGTGGTTTCTTGTTCAGTCCATAGGCCTACATCATGTGGCAAACCGGTGAGCATGTGGCTCTATTAGTATAGGAGATAACTGAAAACATATCACACTTTTCATCATATTGCTTTTACCAATGCATAAAATGCATGGAGAAGTCATTTCGAATGACTGGTCCTCAGTGTTGTGAGAACGATGACTGGTTAAAATTTTTGGTGGTTTCTTGTTCAGTCCATAGGCCTACATCATGTGGCAAACCGGTGAGCATGTGGCTCTATTAGTATAGGAGATACCTGAAAACATATCACACTTTTCATCATAGTGCTTTTACCAATGCATAAAATGCATGGAGAAGTCATTTCGAATGACTGGTCCTCAGTGTTGTGAGAACGATGACTGGTTAAAATTTTTGGTGGTTTCTTGTTCAGTCCATAGGCCTACATCATGTGGCAAACCGGTGAGCATGTGGCTCTATTAGTATAGGAGATACCTGAAAACATATCACACTTTTCATCATAGTGCTTTTACCAATGCATAAAATGCATGGAGAAGTCATTTCGAATGACTGGTCCTCAGTGTTGTGAGAACGATGACTGGTTAAGATTTTTGGTGGTTTCTTGTTCAGTCCATAGGCCTACATCATGTGGCAAACCGGTGAGCATGTGGCTCTATTAGTATAGGAGATACCTGAAAACATATCACACTTTTCATCACAGTGCTTTTACCAATGCATAAAATGCATGGAGAAGTCATTTCGAATGACTGGTCCTCAGTGTTGTGAGAACGATGACTGGTTAAAATTTTTGGTGGTTTCTTGTTCAGTCCATAGGCCTACATCATGTGGCAAACCGGTGAGCATGTGGCTCTATTAGTATAGGAGATACCTGAAAACATATCACACTTTTCATCATAGTGCTTTTACCAATGCATAAAATGCATGGAGAAGTCATTTCGAATGACTGGTCCTCAGTGTTGTGAGAACGATGACTGGTTAAAATTTTTGGTGGTTTCTTGTTCAGTCCATAGGCCTACATCATGTGGCAAACCGGTGAGCATGTGGCTCTATTAGTATAGGAGATACCTGAAAACATATCACACTTTTCATCATAGTGCTTTTACCAATGCATAAAATGCATGGAGAAGTCATTTCGAATGACTGGTCCTCAGTGTTGTGAGAACGATGACTGGTTAAAATTTTTGGTGGTTTCTTGTTCAGTCCATAGGCCTACATCATGTGGCAAACCGGTGAGCATGTGGCTCTATTAGTATAGGAGATACCTGAAAACATATCACACTTTTCATCATAGTGCTTTTACCAATGCATAAAATGCATGGAGAAGTCATTTCGAATGACTGGTCCTCAGTGTTGTGAGAACGATGACTGGTTAAAATTTTTGGTGGTTTCTTGTTCAGTCCATAGGCCTACATCATGTGGCAAACCGGTGAGCATGTGGCTCTATTAGTATAGGAGATACCTGAAAACATATCACACTTTTCATCATAGTGCTTTTACCAATGCATAAAATGCATGGAGAGATGGAGAAGTCATTTCGAATGACTGGTCCTCAGTGTTGTGAGAACGATGACTGGTTAAAATTTTTGGTGGTTTCTTGTTCAGTCCATAGGCCTACATCATGTGGCAAACCGGTGAGCATGTGGCTCTATTAGTATAGGAGATAACTGAAAAACATATCACACTTTTCATCATATTGCTTTTACCAATGCATAAAATGCATGGAGAAGTCATTTCGAATGACTGGTCCTCAGTGTTGTGAGAACGATGACTGGTTAAAATTTTTGGTGGTTTCTTGTTCAGTCCATAGGCCTACATCATGTGGCAAACCGGTGAGCATGTGGCTCTATTAGTATAGGAGATACCTGAAAACATATCACACTTTTCATCATAGTGCTTTTACCAATGCATAAAATGCATGGAGAAGTCATTTCGAATGACTGGTCCTCAGTGTTGTGAGAACGATGACTGGTTAAAATTTTTGGTGGTTTCTTGTTCAGTCCATAGGCCTACATCATGTGGCAAACCGGTGAGCATGTGGCTCTATTAGTATAGGAGATACCTGAAAACATATCACACTTTTCATCATAGTGCTTTTACCAATGCATAAAATGCATGGAGAAGTCATTTCGAATGACTGGTCCTCAGTGTTGTGAGAACGATGACTGGTTAAAATTTTTGGTGGTTTCTTGTTCAGTCCATAGGCCTACATCATGTGGCAAACCGGTGAGCATGTGGCTCTATTAGTATAGGAGATACCTGAAAACATATCACACTTTTCATCATAGTGCTTTTACCAATGCATAAAATGCATGGAGAAGTCATTTCGAATGACTGGTCCTCAGTGTTGTGAGAACGATGACTGGTTAAAATTTTTGGTGGTTTCTTGTTCAGTCCATAGGCCTACATCATGTGGCAAACCGGTGAGCATGTGGCTCTATTAGTATAGGGGATACCTGAAAGCATCACACTTTTCATCATAGTGCTTTTACCAATGCATAAAATGCATGGAGAAGTCATTTCGAATGACTGGTCCTCAGTGTTGTGAGAACGATGACTGGTTAAAATTTTTGGTGGTTTCTTGTTCAGTCCATAGGCCTACATCATGTGGCAAACCGGTGAGCATGTGGCTCTATTAGTATAGGAGATAACTGAAAACATATCACACTTTTCATCATATTGCTTTTACCAATGCATAAAATGCATGGAGAAGTCATTTCGAATGACTGGTCCTCAGTGTTGTGAGAACGATGACTGGTTAAAATTTTTGGTGGTTTCTTGTTCAGTCCATAGGCCTACATCATGTGGCAAACCGGTGAGCATGTGGCTCTATTAGTATAGGAGATACCTGAAAACATATCACACTTTTCATCATAGTGCTTTTACCAATGCATAAAATGCATGGAGAAGTCATTTCGAATGACTGGTCCTCAGTGTTGTGAGAACGATGACTGGTTAAAATTTTTGGTGGTTTCTTGTTCAGTCCATAGGCCTACATCATGTGGCAAACCGGTGAGCATGTGGCTCTATTAGTATAGGAGATACCTGAAAACATATCACACTTTTCATCATAGTGCTTTTACCAATGCATAAAATGCATGGAGAAGTCATTTCGAATGACTGGTCCTCAGTGTTGTGAGAACGATGACTGGTTAAGATTTTTGGTGGTTTCTTGTTCAGTCCATAGGCCTACATCATGTGGCAAACCGGTGAGCATGTGGCTCTATTAGTATAGGAGATACCTGAAAACATATCACACTTTTCATCACAGTGCTTTTACCAATGCATAAAATGCATGGAGAAGTCATTTCGAATGACTGGTCCTCAGTGTTGTGAGAACGATGACTGGTTAAAATTTTTGGTGGTTTCTTGTTCAGTCCATAGGCCTACATCATGTGGCAAACCGGTGAGCATGTGGCTCTATTAGTATAGGAGATACCTGAAAACATATCACACTTTTCATCATAGTGCTTTTACCAATGCATAAAATGCATGGAGAAGTCATTTCGAATGACTGGTCCTCAGTGTTGTGAGAACGATGACTGGTTAAAATTTTTGGTGGTTTCTTGTTCAGGTCCATAGGCCTACATCATGTGGCAAACCGGTGAGCATGTGGCTCTATTAGTATAGGAGATACCTGAAAACATATCACACTTTTCATCATAGTGCTTTTACCAATGCATAAAATGCATGGAGAAGTCATTTCGAATGACTGTTCCTCAGTGTTGTGAGAACGATGACTGGTTAAAATTTTTGGTGGTTTCTTGTTCAGTCCATAGGCCTACATCATGTGGCAAACCGGTGAGCATGTGGCTCTATTAGTATAGGGAGATACCTGAAAGCTATCACACTTTTCATCATAGTGCTTTTACCAATGCATAAAATGCATGGAGAAGTCATTTCGAATGACTGGTCCTCAGTGTTGTGAGAACGATGACTGGTTAAAATTTTTGGTGGTTTCTTGTTCAGTCCATAGGCCTACATCATGTGGCAAACCGGTGAGCATGTGGCTCTATTAGTATAGAGATAACTGAAAACATATCACACTTTTCATCATAGTGCTTTTACCAATGCATAAAATGCATGGAGAAGTCATTTCGAATGACTGGTCCTCAGTGTTGTGAGAACGATGACTGGTTAAAATTTTTGGTGGTTTCTTGTTCAGTCCATAGGCCTACATCATGTGGCAAACCGGTGAGCATGTGGCTCTATTAGTATAGGAGATACCTGAAAACATATCACACTTTTCATCATAGTGCTTTTACCAATGCATAAAATGCATGGAGAAGTCATTTCGAATGACTGGTCCTCAGTGTTGTGAGAACGATGACTGGTTAAAATTTTTGGTGGTTTCTTGTTCAGTCCATAGGCCTACATCATGTGGCAAACCGGTGAGCATGTGGCTCTATTAGTATAGGAGATACCTGAAAACATATCACACTTTTCATCATAGTGCTTTTACCAATGCATAAAATGCATGGAGAAGTCATTTCGAATGACTGGTCCTCAGTGTTGTGAGAACGATGACTGGTTAAAATTTTTGGTGGTTTCTTGTTCAGTCCATAGGCCTACATCATGTGGCAAACCGGTGAGCATGTGGCTCTATTAGTATAGGAGATACCTGAAAACATATCACACTTTTCATCATAGTGCTTTTACCAATGCATAAAATGCATGGAGAAGTCATTTCGAATGACTGGTCCTCAGTGTTGTGAGAACGATGACTGGTTAAAATTTTTGGTGGTTTCTTGTTCAGTCCATAGGCCTACATCATGTGGCAAACCGGTGAGCATGTGGCTCTATTAGTATAGGAGATACCTGAAAACATATCACACTTTTCATCATAGTGCTTTTACCAATGCATAAAATGCATGGAGAAGTCATTTCGAATGACTGGTCCTCAGTGTTGTGAGAACGATGACTGGTTAAAATTTTTGGTGGTTTCTTGTTCAGTCCATAGGCCTACATCATGTGGCAAACCGGTGAGCATGTGGCTCTATTAGTATAGGAGATACCTGAAAACATATCACACTTTTCATCATAGTGCTTTTACCAATGCATAAAATGCATGGAGAAGTCATTTCGAATGACTGGTCCTCAGTGTTGTGAGAACGATGACTGGTTAAAATTTTTGGTGGTTTCTTGTTCAGTCCATAGGCCTACATCATGTGGCAAACCGGTGAGCATGTGGCTCTATTAGTATAGGAGATACCTGAAAACATATCACACTTTTCATCATAGTGCTTTTACCAATGCATAAAATGCATGGAGAAGTCATTTCGAATGACTGGTCCTCAGTGTTGTGAGAACGATGACTGGTTAAAATTTTTGGTGGTTTCTTGTTCAGTCCATAGGCCTACATCATGTGGCAAACCGGTGAGCATGTGGCTCTATTAGTATAGGAGATACCTGAAAACATATCACACTTTTCATCATAGTGCTTTTACCAATGCATAAAATGCATGGAGAAGTCATTTCGAATGACTGGTCCTCAGTGTTGTGAGAATGATGACTGGTTAAAATTTTTCGTGGTTTCTTGTTCAGTCCATAGGCCTACATCATGTGGCAAACCGGTGAGCATGTGGCTCTATTAGTATAGGAGATACCTGAAAACATATCACACTTTTCATCATAGTGCTTTTACCAATGCATAAAATGCATGGAGAAGTCATTTCGAATGACTGGTCCTCAGTGTTGTGAGAACGATGACTGGTTAAAATTTTTGGTGGTTTCTTGTTCAGTCCATAGGCCTACATCATGTGGCAAACCGGTGAGCATGTGGCTCTATTAGTATAGGAGATACCTGAAAACATATCACACTTTTCATCATAGTGCTTTTACCAATGCATAAAATGCATGGAGAAGTCATTTCGAATGACTGGTCCTCAGTGTTGTGAGAACGATGACTGGTTAAAATTTTTGGTGGTTTCTTGTTCAGTCCATAGGCCTACATCATGTGGCAAACCGGTGAGCATGTGGCTCTATTAGTATAGGAGATACCTGAAAACATATCACACTTTTCATCATAGTGCTTTTACCAATGCATAAAATGCATGGAGAAGTCATTTCGAATGACTGGTCCTCAGTGTTGTGAGAACGATGACTGGTTAAAATTTTTGGTGGTTTCTTGTTCAGTCCATAGGCCTACATCATGTGGCAAACCGGTGAGCATGTGGCTCTATTAGTATAGGAGATACCTGAAAACATATCACACTTTTCATCATAGTGCTTTTACCAATGCATAAAATGCATGGAGAAGTCATTTCGAATGACTGGTCCTCAGTGTTGTGAGAACGATGACTGGTTAAAATTTTTGGTGGTTTCTTGTTCAGTCCATAGGCCTACATCATGTGGCAAACCGGTGAGCATGTGGCTCTATTAGTATAGGAGATACCTGAAAACATATCACACTTTTCATCATAGTGCTTTTACCAATGCATAAAATGCATGGAGAAGTCATTTCGAATGACTGGTCCTCAGTGTTGTGAGAACGATGACTGGTTAAAATTTTTGGTGGTTTCTTGTTTCAGTCCATAGGCCTACATCATGTGGCAAACCGGTGAGCATGTGGGCTCTATTAGTATAGGAGATACCTGAAAACATATCACACTTTTCATCATAGTGCTTTTACCAATGCATAAAATGCATGGAGAAGTCATTTCGAATGACTGGTCCTCAGTGTTGTGAGAACGATGACTGGTTAAAATTTTTGGTGGTTTCTTGTTCAGTCCATAGGCCTACATCATGTGGCAAACCGGTGAGCATGTGGCTCTATTAGTATAGGAGATACCTGAAAACATATCACACTTTTCATCATAGTGCTTTTACCAATGCATAAAATGCATGGAGAAGTCATTTCGAATGACTGGTCCTCAGTGTTGTGAGAACGATGACTGGTTAAAATTTTTGGTGGTTTCTTGTTCAGTCCATAGGCCTACATCATGTGGCAAACCGGTGAGCATGTGGCTCTATTAGTATAGGAGATACCTGAAAACATATCACACTTTTCATCATAGTGCTTTTACCAATGCATAAAATGCATGGAGAAGTCATTTCGAATGACTGGTCCTCAGTGTTGTGAGAACGATGACTGGTTAAAATTTTTGGTGGTTTCTTGTTCAGTCCATAGGCCTACATCATGTGGCAAACCGGTGAGCATGTGGCTCTATTAGTATAGGAGATACCTGAAAACATATCACACTTTTCATCATAGTGCATTTACCAATGCATAAAATGCATGGAGAAGTCATTTCGAATGACTGGTCCTCAGTGTTGTGAGAACGATGACTGGTTAAAATTTTTGGTGGTTTCTTGTTCAGTCCATAGGCCTACATCATGTGGCAAACCGGTGAGCATGTGGCTCTATTAGTATAGGAGATACCTGAAAACATATCACACTTTTCATCATAGTGCTTTTACCAATGCATAAAATGCATGGAGAAGTCATTTCGAATGACTGGTCCTCAGTGTTGTGAGAACGATGACTGGTTAAAATTTTTGGTGGTTTCTTGTTCAGTCCATAGGCCTACATCATGTGGCAAACCGGTGAGCATGTGGCTCTATTAGTATAGGAGATACCTGAAAACATATCACACTTTTCATCATAGTGCTTTTACCAATGCATAAAATGCATGGAGAAGTCATTTCGAATGACTGGTCCTCAGTGTTGTGAGAACGATGACTGGATAAAATTTTTGGTGGTTTCTTGTTCAGTCCATAGGCCTACATCATGTGGCAAACCGGTGAGCATGTGGCTCTATTAGTATAGGAGATACCTGAAAACATATCACACTTTTCATCATAGTGCTTTTACCAATGCATAAAATGCATGGAGAAGTCATTTCGAATGACTGGTCCTCAGTGTTGTGAGAACGATGACTGGTTAAAATTTTTGGTGGTTTCTTGTTCAGTCCATAGGCCTACATCATGTGGCAAACCGGTGAGCATGTGGCTCTATTAGTATAGGAGATACCTGAAAACATATCACACTTTTCATCATAGTGCATTTACCAATGCATAAAATGCATGGAGAAGTCATTTCGAATGACTGGTCCTCAGTGTTGTGAGAACGATGACTGGTTAAAATTTTTGGTGGTTTCTTGTTCAGTCCATAGGCCTACATCATGTGGCAAACCGGTGAGCATGTGGCTCTATTAGTATAGGAGATACCTGAAAACATATCACACTTTTCATCATAGTGCTTTTACCAATGCATAAAATGCATGGAGAAGTCATTTCGAATGACTGGTCTTCAGTGTTGTGAGAACGATGACTGGTTAAAATTTTTGGTGGTTTCTTGTTCAGTCCATAGGCCTACATCATGTGGCAAACCGGTGAGCATGTGGCTCTATTAGTATAGGAGATACCTGAAAACATATCACACTTTTCATCATAGTGCTTTTACCAATGCATAAAATGCATGGAGAAGTCATTTCGAATGACTGGTCCTCAGTGTTGTGAGAACGATGACTGGTTAAAATTTTTGGTGGTTTCTTGTTCAGTCCATAGGCCTACATCATGTGGCAAACCGGTGAGCATGTGGCTCTATTAGTATAGGAGATACCTGAAAACATATCACACTTTTCATCATAGTGCTTTTACCAATGCATAAAATGCATGGAGAAGTCATTTCGAATGACTGGTCCTCAGTGTTGTGAGAACGATGACTGGTTAAAATTTTTGGTGGTTTCTTGTTCAGTCCATAGGCCTACATCATGTGGCAAACCGGTGAGCATGTGGCTCTATTAGTATAGGAGATACCTGAAAACATATCACACTTTTCATCATAGTGCTTTTACCAATGCATAAAATGCATGGAGAAGTCATTTCGAATGACTGGTCCTCAGTGTTGTGAGAACGATGACTGGTTAAAATTTTTGGTGGTTTCTTGTTCAGTCCATAGGCCTACATCATGTGGCAAACCGGTGAGCATGTGGCTCTATTAGTATAGGAGATACCTGAAAACATATCACACTTTTCATCATAGTGCATTTACCAATGCATAAAATGCTTGGAGAAGTCATTTCGAATGACTGGTCCTCAGTGTTGTGAGAACGATGACTGGTTAAAATTTTTGGTGGTTTCTTGTTCAGTCCATAGGCCTACATCATGTGGCAAACCGGTGAGCATGTGGCTCTATTAGTATAGGAGATACCTGAAAACATATCACACTTTTCATCATAGTGCTTTTACCAATGCATAAAATGCATGGAGAAGTCATTTCGAATGACTGGTCCTCAGTGTTGTGAGAACGATGACTGGTTAAAATTTTTGGTGGTTTCTTGTTCAGTCCATCGGCCTACATCATGTGGCAAACCGGTGAGCATGTGGCTCTATTAGTATAGGAGATACCTGAAAACATATCACACTTTTCATCATAGTGCTTTTACCAATGCATAAAATGCATGGAGAAGTCATTTCGAATGACTGGTCCTCAGTGTTGTGAGAACGATGACTGGTTAAAATTTTTGGTGGTTTCTTGTTCAGTCCATAGGCCTACATCATGTGGCAAACCGGTGAGCATGTGGCTCTATTAGTATAGGAGATACCTGAAAACATATCACACTTTTCATCATAGTGCTTTTACCAATGCATAAAATGCATGGAGAAGTCATTTCGAATGACTGGTCCTCAGTGTTGTGAGAACGATGACTGGATAAAATTTTTGGTGGTTTCTTGTTCAGTCCATAGGCCTACATCATGTGGCAAACCGGTGAGCATGTGGCTCTATTAGTATAGGAGATACCTGAAAACATATCACACTTTTCATCATAGTGCTTTTACCAATGCATAAAATGCATGGAGAAGTCATTTCGAATGACTGTTCCTCAGTGTTGTGAGAATGATGACTGGTTAAAATTTTTGGTGGTTTCTTGTTCAGTCCATAGGCCTACATCATGTGGCAAACCGGTGAGCATGTGGCTCTATTAGTATAGGAGATACCTGAAAACATATCACACTTTTCATCATAGTGCATTTACCAATGCATAAAATGCATGGAGAAGTCATTTCGAATGACTGGTCCTCAGTGTTGTGAGAACGATGACTGGTTAAAATTTTTGGTGGTTTCTTGTTCAGTCCATAGGCCTACATCATGTGGCAAACCAGTGAGCATGTGGCTCTATTCGTATAGGAGATACCTGAAAACATATCACACTTTTCATCATAGTGCTTTTACCAATGCATAAAATGCATGGAGAAGTCATTTCGAATGACTGGTCCTCAGTGTTGTGAGAACGATGACTGGTTAAAATTTTTGGTGGTTTCTTGTTCAGTCCATAGGCCTACATCATGTGGCAAACCGGTGAGCATGTGGCTCTATTAGTATAGGAGATACCTGAAAACATATCACACTTTTCATCATAGTGCTTTTACCAATGCATAAAATGCATGGAGAAGTCATTTCGAATGACTGGTCCTCAGTGTTGTGAGAACGATGACTGGTTAAAATTTTTGGTGGTTTCTTGTTCAGTCCATAGGCCTACATCATGTGGCAAACCGGTGAGCATGTGGCTCTATTAGTATAGGAGATACCTGAAAACATATCACACTTTTCATCATAGTGCTTTTACCAATGCATAAAATGCATGGAGAAGTCATTTCGAATGACTGGTCCTCAGTGTTGTGAGAACGATGACTGGTTAAAATTTTTGGTGGTTTCTTGTTCAGTCCATAGGCCTACATCATGTGGCAAACCGGTGAGCATGTGGCTCTATTAGTATAGGAGATACCTGAAAACATATCACACTTTTCATCATAGTGCTTTTACCAATGCATAAAATGCATGGAGAAGTCATTTCGAATGACTGGTCCTCAGTGTTGTGAGAACGATGACTGGTTAAAATTTTTGGTGGTTTCTTGTTCAGTCCATAGGCCTACATCATGTGGCAAACCGGTGAGCATGTGGCTCTATTAGTATAGGAGATACCTGAATACATATCACACTTTTCATCATAGTGCATTTACCAATGCATAAAATGCATGGAGAAGTCATTTCGAATGACTGGTCCTCAGTGTTGTGAGAACGATGACTGGTTAAAATTTTTGGTGGTTTCTTGTTCAGTCCATAGGCCTACATCATGTGGCAAACCGGTGAGCATGTGGCTCTATTAGTATAGGAGATACCTGAAAACATATCACACTTTTCATCATAGTGCTTTTACCAATGCATAAAATGCATGGAGAAGTCATTTCGAATGACTGGTCCTCAGTGTTGTGAGAACGATGACTGGTTAAAATTTTTGGTGGTTTCTTGTTCAGTCCATAGGCCTACATCATGTGGCAAACCGGTGAGCATGTGGCTCTATTAGTATAGGAGATACCTGAAAACATATCACACTTTTCATCATAGTGCTTTTACCAATGCATAAAATGCATGGAGAAGTCATTTCGAATGACTGGTCCTCAGTGTTGTGAGAACGATGACTGGTTAAAATTTTTGGTGGTTTCTTGTTCAGTCCATAGGCCTACATCATGTGGCAAACCGGTGAGCATGTGGCTCTATTAGTATAGGAGATACCTGAAAACATATCACACTTTTCATCATAGTGCTTTTACCAATGCATAAAATGCATGGAGAAGTCATTTCGAATGACTGGTCCTCAGTGTTGTGAGAACGATGACTGGATAAAATTTTTGGTGGTTTCTTGTTCAGTCCATAGGCCTACATCATGTGGCAAACCGGTGAGCATGTGGCTCTATTAGTATAGGAGAT
This sequence comes from Ranitomeya imitator, assembly GCF_032444005.1. Taxonomy (NCBI): domain Eukaryota; kingdom Metazoa; phylum Chordata; class Amphibia; order Anura; family Dendrobatidae; genus Ranitomeya; species Ranitomeya imitator. The sequence goes on along the minus strand of NW_027194809.1, from coordinate 70,931 downwards.
ACCTGAAAACATCACACTTTTCATCATAGTGCTTTTACCAATGCATAAAATGCATGGAGAAGTCATTTCGAATGACTGGTCCTCAGTGTTGTGAGAACGATGACTGGTTAAAATTTTTGGTGGTTTCTTGTTCAGTCCATAGGCCTACATCATGTGGCAAACCGGTGAGCATGTGGCTCTATTAGTATAGGAGATACCTGAAAACATATCACACTTTTCATCATAGTGCTTTTACCAATGCATAAAATGCATGGAGAAGTCATTTTGAATGACTGGTCCTCAGTGTTGTGAGAACGATGACTGGTTACAATTTTTGGTGGTTTCTTGTTCAGTCCATAGGCCTACATCATGTGGCAAACCGGTGAGCATGTGGCTCTATTAGTATAGGAGATACCTGAAAACATATCACATTTTTCATCATAGTGCTTTTACCAATGCATAAAATGCATGGAGAAGTCATTTCGAATGACTGGTCCTCAGTGTTGTGAGAATGATGACTGGTTAAAATTTTTGGTGGTTTCTTGTTCAGTCCATAGGCCTACATCATGTGGCAAACCGGTGAGCATGTGGCTCTATTAGTATAGGAGATACCTGAAAACATATCACACTTTTCATCATAGTGCTTTTACCAATGCATAAAATGCATGGAGAAGTCATTTCGAATGACTGGTCCTCAGTGTTGTGAGAACGATGACTGGTTAAAATTTTTGGTGGTTTCTTGTTCAGTCCATAGGCCTACATCATGTGGCAAACCGGTGAGCATGTGGCTCTATTAGTATAGGAGATAACTGAAAACATATCACACTTTTCATCATATTGCTTTTACCAATGCATAAAATGCATGGAGAAGTCATTTCGAATGACTGGTCCTCAGTGTTGTGAGAACGATGACTGGTTAAAATTTTTGGTGGTTTCTTGTTCAGTCCATAGGCCTACATCATGTGGCAAACCGGTGAGCATGTGGCTCTATTAGTATAGGAGATACCTGAAAACATATCACACTTTTCATCATAGTGCTTTTACCAATGCATAAAATGCATGGAGAAGTCATTTCGAATGACTGGTCCTCAGTGTTGTGAGAACGATGACTGGTTAAAATTTTTGGTGGTTTCTTGTTCAGTCCATAGGCCTACATCATGTGGCAAACCGGTGAGCATGTGGCTCTATTAGTATAGGAGATACCTGAAAACATATCACACTTTTCATCATAGTGCTTTTACCAATGCATAAAATGCATGGAGAAGTCATTTCGAATGACTGGTCCTCAGTGTTGTGAGAACGATGACTGGTTAAAATTTTTGGTGGTTTCTTGTTCAGTCCATAGGCCTACATCATGTGGCAAACCGGTGAGCATGTGGCTCTATTAGTATAGGAGATACCTGAAAACATATCACACTTTTCATCATAGTGCTTTTACCAATGCATAAAATGCATGGAGAAGTCATTTCGAATGACTGGTCCTCAGTGTTGTGAGAACGATGACTGGTTAAAATTTTTGGTGGTTTCTTGTTCAGTCCATAGGCCTACATCATGTGGCAAACCGGTGAGCATGTGGCTCTATTAGTATAGGAGATACCTGAAAACATATCACACTTTTCATCATAGTGCTTTTACCAATGCATAAAATGCATGGAGAAGTCATTTCGAATGACTGGTCCTCAGTGTTGTGAGAACGATGACTGGTTAAAATTTTTGGTGGTTTCTTGTTCAGTCCATAGGCCTACATCATGTGGCAAACCGGTGAGCATGTGGCTCTATTAGTATAGGAGATACCTGAAAACATATCACACTTTTCATCATAGTGCTTTTACCAATGCATAAAATGCATGGAGAAGTCATTTCGAATGACTGGTCCTCAGTGTTGTGAGAACGATGACTGGTTAAAATTTTTGGTGGTTTCTTGTTCAGTCCATAGGCCTACATCATGTGGCAAACCGGTGAGCATGTGGCTCTATTAGTATAGGAGATACCTGAAAACATATCACACTTTTCATCATAGTGCTTTTACCAATGCATAAAATGCATGGAGAAGTCATTTCGAATGACTGGTCCTCAGTGTTGTGAGAACGATGACTGGTTAAAATTTTTGGTGGTTTCTTGTTCAGTCCATAGGCCTACATCATGTGGCAAACCGGTGAGCATGTGGCTCTATTAGTATAGGAGATACCTGAAAACATATCACACTTTTCATCATAGTGCTTTTACCAATGCATAAAATGCATGGAGAAGTCATTTCGAATGACTGGTCCTCAGTGTTGTGAGAACGATGACTGGTTAAAATTTTTGGTGGTTTCTTGTTCAGTCCATAGGCCTACATCATGTGGCAAACCGGTGAGCATGTGGCTCTATTAGTATAGGAGATACCTGAAAACATATCACACTTTTCATCATAGTGCTTTTACCAATGCATAAAATGCATGGAGAAGTCATTTCGAATGACTGGTCCTCAGTGTTGTGAGAACGATGACTGGTTAATATTTTTGGTGGTTTCTTGTTCAGTCCATAGGCCTACATCATGTGGCAAACCGGTGAGCATGTGGCTCTATTAGTATAGGAGATACCTGAAAACATATCACACTTTTCATCATAGTGCTTTTACCAATGCATAAAATGCATGGAGAAGTCATTTCGAATGACTGGTCCTCAGTGTTGTGAGAATGATGACTGGTTAAAATTTTTGGTGGTTTCTTGTTCAGTCCATAGGCCTACATCATGTGGCAAACCGGTGAGCATGTGGCTCTATTAGTATAGGAGATACCTGAAAACATATCACACTTTTCATCATAGTGCTTTTACCAATGCATAAAATGCATGGAGAAGTCATTTCGAATGACTGGTCCTCAGTGTTGTGAGAACGATGACTGGTTAAAATTTTTGGTGGTTTCTTGTTCAGTCCATAGGCCTACATCATGTGGCAAACCGGTGAGCATGTGGCTCTATTAGTATAGGAGATACCTGAAAACATATCACACTTTTCATCATAGTGCTTTTACCAATGCATAAAATGCATGGAGAAGTCATTTCGAATGACTGGTCCTCAGTGTTGTGAGAACGATGACTGGTTAAAATTTTTGGTGGTTTCTTGTTCAGTCCATAGGCCTACATCATGTGGCAAACCGGTGAGCATGTGGCTCTATTAGTATAGGAGATACCTGAAAACATATCACACTTTTCATCATAGTGCATTTACCAATGCATAAAATGCATGGAGAAGTCATTTCGAATGACTGGTCCTCAGTGTTGTGAGAACGATGACTGGTTAAAATTTTTGGTGGTTTCTTGTTCAGTCCATAGGCCTACATCATGTGGCAAACCGGTGAGCATGTGGCTCTATTAGTATAGGAGATACCTGAAAACATATCACACTTTTCATCATAGTGCTTTTACCAATGCATAAAATGCATGGAGAAGTCATTTCGAATGACTGGTCCTCAGTGTTGTGAGAACGATGACTGGTTAAAATTTTTGGTGGTTTCTTGTTCAGTCCATAGGCCTACATCATGTGGCAAACCGGTGAGCATGTGGCTCTATTAGTATAGGAGATACCTGAAAACATATCACACTTTTCATCATAGTGCTTTTACCAATGCATAAAATGCATGGAGAAGTCATTTCGAATGACTGGTCCTCAGTGTTGTGAGAACGATGACTGGTTAAAATTTTTGGTGGTTTCTTGTTCAGTCCATAGGCCTACATCATGTGGCAAACCGGTGAGCATGTGGCTCTATTAGTATAGGAGATACCTGAAAACATATCACACTTTTCATCATAGTGCTTTTACCAATGCATAAAATGCATGGAGAAGTCATTTCGAATGACTGGTCCTCAGTGTTGTGAGAACGATGACTGGTTAAAATTTTTGGTGGTTTCTTGTTCAGTCCATAGGCCTACATCATGTGGCAAACCGGTGAGCATGTGGCTCTATTAGTATAGGAGATACCTGAAAACATATCACACTTTTCATCATAGTGCTTTTACCAATGCATAAAATGCATGGAGAAGTCATTTCGAATGACTGGTCCTCAGTGTTGTGAGAACGATGACTGGTTAAAATTTTTGGTGGTTTCTTGTTCAGTCCATAGGCCTACATCATGTGGCAAACCGGTGAGCATGTGGCTCTATTAGTATAGGAGATACCTGAAAACATATCACACTTTTCATCATAGTGCTTTTACCAATGCATAAAATGCATGGAGAAGTCATTTCGAATGACTGGTCCTCAGTGTTGTGAGAACGATGACTGGTTAAAATTTTTGGTGGTTTCTTGTTCAGTCCATAGGCCTACATCATGTGGCAAACCGGTGAGCATGTGGCTCTATTAGTATAGGAGATACCTGAAAACATATCACACTTTTCATCATAGTGCTTTTACCAATGCATAAAATGCATGGAGAAGTCATTTCGAATGACTGGTCCTCAGTGTTGTGAGAATGATGACTGGTTAAAATTTTTGGTGGTTTCTTGTTCAGTCCATAGGCCTACATCATGTGGCAAACCGGTGAGCATGTGGCTCTATTAGTATAGGAGATACCTGAAAACATATCACACTTTTCATCATAGTGCTTTTACCAATGCATAAAATGCATGGAGAAGTCATTTCGAATGACTTATCCTCAGTGTTGTGAGAACGATGACTGGTTAAAATTTTTGGTGGTTTCTTGTTCAGTCCATAGGCCTACATCATGTGGCAAACCGGTGAGCATGTGGCTCTATTAGTATAGGAGATACCTGAAAACATATCACACTTTTCATCATAGTGCTTTTACCAATGCATAAAATGCATGGAGAAGTCATTTCGAATGACTGGTCCTCAGTGTTGTGAGAACGATGACTGGTTAAAATTTTTGGTGGTTTCTTGTTCAGTCCATAGGCCTACATCATGTGGCAAACCGGTGAGCATGTGGCTCTATTAGTATAGGAGATACCTGAAAACATATCACACTTTTCATCATAGTGCATTTACCAATGCATAAAATGCATGGAGAAGTCATTTCGAATGACTGGTCCTCAGTGTTGTGAGAACGATGACTGGTTAAAATTTTTGGTGGTTTCTTGTTCAGTCCATAGGCCTACATCATGTGGCAAACCGGTGAGCATGTGGCTCTATTAGTATAGGAGATACCTGAAAACATATCACACTTTTCATCATAGTGCTTTTACCAATGCATAAAATGATGGAGAAGTCATTTCGAATGACTGGTCCTCAGTGTTGTGAGAACGATGACTGGTTAAAATTTTTGGTGGTTTCTTGTTCAGTCCATAGGCCTACATCATGTGGCAAACCGGTGAGCATGTGGCTCTATTAGTATAGGAGATACCTGAAAACATATCACACTTTTCATCATAGTGCTTTTACCAATGCATAAAATGCATGGAGAAGTCATTTCGAATGACTGGTCCTCAGTGTTGTGAGAACGATGACTGGTTAAAATTTTTGGTGGTTTCTTGTTCAGTCCATAGGCCTACATCATGTGGCAAACCGGTGAGCATGTGGCTCTATTAGTATAGGAGATACCTGAATACATATCACACTTTTCATCATAGTGCATTTACCAATGCATAAAATGCATGGAGAAGTCATTTCGAATGACTGGTCCTCAGTGTTGTGAGAACGATGACTGGTTAAAATTTTTGGTGGTTTCTTGTTCAGTCCATAGGCCTACATCATGTGGCAAACTGGTGACCATGTGGCTCTATTAGTATAGGAGATACCTGAAAACATATCACACTTTTCATCATAGTGCTTTTACCAATGCATAAAATGCATGGAGAAGTCATTTCGAATGACTGGTCCTCAGTGTTGTGAGAACGATGACTGGTTAAAATTTTTGGTGGTTTCTTGTTCAGTCCATAGGCCTACATCATGTGGCAAACCGGTGAGCATGTGGCTCTATTAGTATAGGAGATACCTGAAAACATATCACACTTTTCATCATAGTGCTTTTACCAATGCATAAAATGCATGGAGAAGTCATTTCGAATGACTGGTCCTCAGTGTTGTGAGAACGATGACTGGTTAAAATTTTTGGTGGTTTCTTGTTCAGTCCATAGGCCTACATCATGTGGCAAACCGGTGAGCATGTGGCTCTATTAGTATAGGAGATACCTGAAAACATATCACACTTTTCATCATAGTGCTTTTACCAATGCATAAAATGCATGGAGAAGTCATTTCGAATGACTGGTCCTCAGTGTTGTGAGAATGATGACTGGATAAAATTTTTGGTGGTTTCTTGTTCAGTCCATAGGCCTACATCATGTGGCAAACCGGTGAGCATGTGGCTCTATTAGTATAGGAGATACCTGAAAACATATCACACTTTTCATCATAGTGCTTTTACCAATGCATAAAATGCATGGAGAAGTCATTTCGAATGACTGGTCCTCAGTGTTGTGAGAACGATGACTGGTTAAAATTTTTGGTGGTTTCTTGTTCAGTCCATAGGCCTACATCATGTGGCAAACCGGTGAGCATGTGGCTCCATTAGTTTAGGAGATACCTGAAAACATATCACACTTTTCATCATAGTGCTTTTACCAATGCATAAAATGCATGGAGAAGTCATTTCGAATGACTGGTCCTCAGTGTTGTGAGAACGATGACTGGATAAAATTTTTGGTGGTTTCTTGTTCAGTCCATAGGCCTACATCATGTGGCAAACCGGTGAGCATGTGGCTCTATTAGTATAGGAGATACCTGAAAACATATCACACTTTTCATCGTAGTGCTTTTACCAATGCATAAAATGCATGGAGAAGTCATTTCGAATGACTGGTCCTCAGTGTTGTGAGAACGATGACTGGTTAAAATTTTTGGTGGTTTCTTGTTCAGTCCATAGGCCTACATCATGTGGCAAACCGGTGAGCATGTGGCTCTATTAGTATAGGAGATACCTGAAAACATATCACACTTTTCATCATAGTGCTTTCACCAATGCATAAAATGCATGGAGAAGTCATTTCGAATGACTGGTCCTCAGTGTTGTGAGAACGATGACTGGTTAAAATTTTTGGTGGTTTCTTGTTCAGTCCATAGGCCTACATCATGTGGCAAACCGGTGAGCATGTGGCTCTATTAGTATAGGAGATACCTGAAAACATATCACACTTTTCATCATAGTGCTTTTACCAATGCATAAAATGCATGGAGAAGTCATTTCGAATGACTGGTCCTCAGTGTTGTGAGAACGATGACTGGTTAAAATTTTTGGTGGTTTCTTGTTCAGTCCATAGGCCTACATCATGTGGCAAACCGGTGAGCATGTGGCTCTATTAGTATAGGAGATACCTGAAAACATATCACACTTTTCATCATAGTGCTTTTACCAATGCATAAAATGCATGGAGAAGTCATTTCGAATGACTGGTCCTCAGTGTTGTGAGAACGATGACTGGTTAAAATTTTTGGTGGTTTCTTGTTCAGTCCATAGGCCTACATCATGTGGCAAACCGGTGAGCATGTGGCTCTATTAGTATAGGAGATACCTGAAAACATATCACACTTTTCATCATAGTGCTTTTACCAATGCATAAAATGCATGGAGAAGTCATTTCGAATGACTGGTCCTCAGTGTTGTGAGAATGATGACTGGTTAAAATTTTTGGTGGTTTCTTGTTCAGTCCATAGGCCTACATCATGTGGCAAACCGGTGAGCATGTGGCTCTATTAGTATAGGAGATACCTGAAAACATATCACACTTTTCATCATAGTGCTTTTACCAATGCATAAAATGCATGGAGAAGTCATTTCGAATGACTGGTCCTCAGTGTTGTGAGAACGATGACTGGTTAAAATTTTTGGTGGTTTCTTGTTCAGTCCATAGGCCTACATCATGTGGCAAACCGGTGAGCATGTGGCTCTATTAGTATAGGAGATACCTGAAAACATATCACACTTTTCATCATAGTGCTTTTACCAATGCATAAAATGCATGGAGAAGTCATTTCGAATGACTGGTCCTCAGTGTTGTGAGAACGATGACTGGTTAAAATTTTTGGTGGTTTCTTGTTCAGTCCATAGGCCTACATCATGTGGCAAACCGGTGAGCATGTGGCTCTATTAGTATAGGAGATACCTGAAAACATATCACACTTTTCATCATAGTGCATTTACCAATGCATAAAATGCATGGAGAAGTCATTTCGAATGACTGGTCCTCAGTGTTGTGAGAACGATGACTGGTTAAAATTTTTGGTGGTTTCTTGTTCAGTCCATAGGCCTACATCATGTGGCAAACCGGTGAGCATGTGGCTCTATTAGTATAGGAGATACCTGAAAACATATCACACTTTTCATCATAGTGCTTTTACCAATGCATAAAATGCATGGAGAAGTCATTTCGAATGACTGGTCCTCAGTGTTGTGAGAACGATGACTGGTTAAAATTTTTGGTGGTTTCTTGTTCAGTCCATAGGCCTACATCATGTGGCAAACCGGTGAGCATGTGGCTCTATTAGTATAGGAGATACCTGAAAACATATCACACTTTTCATCATAGTGCTTTTACCAATGCATAAAATGCATGGAGAAGTCATTTCGAATGACTGGTCCTCAGTGTTGTGAGAACGATGACTGGTTAAAATTTTTGGTGGTTTCTTGTTCAGTCCATAGGCCTACATCATGTGGCAAACCGGTGAGCATGTGGCTCTATTAGTATAGGAGATACCTGAAAACATATCACACTTTTCATCATAGTGCTTTTACCAATGCATAAAATGCATGGAGAAGTCATTTCGAATGACTGGTCCTCAGTGTTGTGAGAACGATGACTGGTTAAAATTTTTGGTGGTTTCTTGTTCAGTCCATAGGCCTACATCATGTGGCAAACCGGTGAGCATGTGGCTCTATTAGTATAGGAGATACCTGAAAACATATCACACTTTTCATCATAGTGCTTTTACCAATGCATAAAATGCATGGAGAAGTCATTTCGAATGACTGGTCCTCAGTGTTGTGAGAACGATGACTGGTTAAAATTTTTGGTGGTTTCTTGTTCAGTCCATAGGCCTACATCATGTGGCAAACCGGTGAGCATGTGGCTCTATTAGTATAGGAGATACCTGAAAACATATCACACTTTTCATCATAGTGCTTTTACCAATGCATAAAATGCATGGAGAAGTCATTTCGAATGACTGGTCCTCAGTGTTGTGAGAACGATGACTGGTTAAAATTTTTGGTGGTTTCTTGTTCAGTCCATAGGCCTACATCATGTGGCAAACCGGTGAGCATGTGGCTCTATTAGTATAGGAGATACCTGAAAACATATCACACTTTTCATCATAGTGCTTTTACCAATGCATAAAATGCATGGAGAAGTCATTTCGAATGACTGGTCCTCAGTGTTGTGAGAATGATGACTGGTTAAAATTTTTGGTGGTTTCTTGTTCAGTCCATAGGCCTACATCATGTGGCAAACCGGTGAGCATGTGGCTCTATTAGTATAGGAGATACCTGAAAACATATCACACTTTTCATCATAGTGCTTTTACCAATGCATAAAATGCATGGAGAAGTCATTTCGAATGACTTATCCTCAGTGTTGTGAGAACGATGACTGGTTAAAATTTTTGGTGGTTTCTTGTTCAGTCCATAGGCCTACATCATGTGGCAAACCGGTGAGCATGTGGCTCTATTAGTATAGGAGATACCTGAAAACATATCACACTTTTCATCATAGTGCTTTTACCAATGCATAAAATGCATGGAGAAGTCATTTCGAATGACTGGTCCTCAGTGTTGTGAGAACGATGACTGGTTAAAATTTTTGGTGGTTTCTTGTTCAGTCCATAGGCCTACATCATGTGGCAAACCGGTGAGCATGTGGCTCTATTAGTATAGGAGATACCTGAAAACATATCACACTTTTCATCATAGTGCATTTACCAATGCATAAAATGCATGGAGAAGTCATTTCGAATGACTGGTCCTCAGTGTTGTGAGAACGATGACTGGTTAAAATTTTTGGTGGTTTCTTGTTCAGTCCATAGGCCTACATCATGTGGCAAACCGGTGAGCATGTGGCTCTATTAGTATAGGAGATACCTGAAAACATATCACACTTTTCATCATAGTGCTTTTACCAATGCATAAAATGCATGGAGAAGTCATTTCGAATGACTGGTCCTCAGTGTTGTGAGAACGATGACTGGTTAAAATTTTTGGTGGTTTCTTGTTCAGTCCATAGGCCTACATCATGTGGCAAACCGGTGAGCATGTGGCTCTATTAGTATAGGAGATACCTGAAAACATATCACACTTTTCATCATAGTGCTTTTACCAATGCATAAAATGCATGGAGAAGTCATTTCGAATGACTGGTCCTCAGTGTTGTGAGAACGATGACTGGTTAAAATTTTTGGTGGTTTCTTGTTCAGTCCATAGGCCTACATCATGTGGCAAACCGGTGAGCATGTGGCTCTATTAGTATAGGAGATACCTGAATACATATCACACTTTTCATCATAGTGCATTTACCAATGCATAAAATGCATGGAGAAGTCATTTCGAATGACTGGTCCTCAGTGTTGTGAGAACGATGACTGGTTAAAATTTTTGGTGGTTTCTTGTTCAGTCCATAGGCCTACATCATGTGGCAAACCGGTGACCATGTGGCTCTATTAGTATAGGAGATACCTGAAAACATATCACACTTTTCATCATAGTGCTTTTACCAATGCATAAAATGCATGGAGAAGTCATTTCGAATGACTGGTCCTCAGTGTTGTGAGAACGATGACTGGTTAAAATTTTTGGTGGTTTCTTGTTCAGTCCATAGGCCTACATCATGTGGCAAACCGGTGAGCATGTGGCTCTATTAGTATAGGAGATACCTGAAAACATATCACACTTTTCATCATAGTGCTTTTACCAATGCATAAAATGCATGGAGAAGTCATTTCGAATGACTGGTCCTCAGTGTTGTGAGAACGATGACTGGTTAAAATTTTTGGTGGTTTCTTGTTCAGTCCATAGGCCTACATCATGTGGCAAACCGGTGAGCATGTGGCTCTATTAGTATAGGAGATACCTGAAAACATATCACACTTTTCATCATAGTGCTTTTACCAATGCATAAAATGCATGGAGAAGTCATTTCGAATGACTGGTCCTCAGTGTTGTGAGAACGATGACTGGATAAAATTTTTGGTGGTTTCTTGTTCAGTCCATAGGCCTACATCATGTGGCAAACCGGTGAGCATGTGGCTCTATTAGTATAGGAGATACCTGAAAACATATCACACTTTTCATCATAGTGCTTTTACCAATGCATAAAATGCATGGAGAAGTCATTTCGAATGACTGGTCCTCAGTGTTGTGAGAACGATGACTGGTTAAAATTTTTGGTGGTTTCTTGTTCAGTCCATAGGCCTACATCATGTGGCAAACCGGTGAGCATGTGGCTCCATTAGTTTAGGAGATACCTGAAAACATATCACACTTTTCATCATAGTGCTTTTACCAATGCATAAAATGCATGGAGAAGTCATTTCGAATGACTGGTCCTCAGTGTTGTGAGAACGATGACTGGATAAAATTTTTGGTGGTTTCTTGTTCAGTCCATAGGCCTACATCATGTGGCAAACCGGTGAGCATGTGGCTCTATTAGTATAGGAGATACCTGAAAACATATCACACTTTTCATCATAGTGCTTTTACCAATGCATAAAATGCATGGAGAAGTCATTTCGAATGACTGGTCCTCAGTGTTGTGAGAATGATGACTGGTTAAAATTTTTGGTGGTTTCTTGTTCAGTCCATAAGCCTACATCATGTGGCAAACCGGTGTGCATGTGGCTCTATTAGTATAGGAGATACCTGAAAACATATCACACTTTTCATCATAGTGCTTTTACCAATGCATAAAATGCATGGAGAAGTCATTTCGAATGACTGGTCCTCAGTGTTGTGAGAACGATGACTGGTTAAAATTTTTGGTGGTTTCTTGTTCAGTCCATAGGCCTACATCATGTGGCAAACCGGTGAGCATGTGGCTCTATTAGTATAGGAGATACCTGAAAACATATCACACTTTTCATCATAGTGCTTTTACCAATGCATAAAATGCATGGAGAAGTCATTTCGAATGACTGGTCCTCAGTGTTGTGAGAACGATGACTGGTTAAAATTTTTGGTGGTTTCTTGTTCAGTCCATAGGCCTACATCATGTGGCAAACCGGTGAGCATGTGGCTCTATTAGTATAGGAGATACCTGAAAACATCACACTTTTCATCATAGTGCTTTTACCAATGCATAAAATGCATGGAGAAGTCATTTCGAATGACTGGTCCTCAGTGTTGTGAGAATGATGACTGGTTAAAATTTTTGGTGGTTTCTTGTTCAGTCCATAAGCCTACATCATGTGGCAAACCGGTGTGCATGTGGCTCTATTAGTATAGGAGATACCTGAAAACATATCACACTTTTCATCATAGTGCTTTTACCAATGCATAAAATGCATGGAGAAGTCATTTCGAATGACTGGTCCTCAGTGTTGTGAGAACGATGACTGGTTAAAATTTTTGGTGGTTTCTTGTTCAGTCCATAGGCCTACATCATGTGGCAAACCGGTGAGCATGTGGCTCTATTAGTATAGGAGATACCTGAAAACATATCACACTTTTCATCATAGTGCTTTTACCAATGCATAAAATGCATGGAGAAGTCATTTCGAATGACTGGTCCTCAGTGTTGTGAGAACGATGACTGGATAAAATTTTTGGTGGTTTCTTGTTCAGTCCATAGGCCTACATCATGTGGCAAACCGGTGAGCATGTGGCTCTATTAGTATAGGAGATACCTGAAAACATATCACACTTTTCATCATAGTGCTTTTACCAATGCATAAAATGCATGGAGAAGTCATTTCGAATGACTGGTCCTCAGTGTTGTGAGAACGATGACTGGTTAAAATTTTTGGTGGTTTCTTGTTCAGTCCATAGGCCTACATCATGTGGCAAACCGGTGAGCATGTGGCTCCATTAGTTTAGGAGATACCTGAAAACATATCACACTTTTCATCATAGTGCTTTTACCAATGCATAAAATGCATGGAGAAGTCATTTCGAATGACTGGTCCTCAGTGTTGTGAGAACGATGACTGGATAAAATTTTTGGTGGTTTCTTGTTCAGTCCATAGGCCTACATCATGTGGCAAACCGGTGAGCATGTGGCTCTATTAGTATAGGAGATACCTGAAAACATATCACACTTTTCATCATAGTGCTTTTACCAATGCATAAAATGCATGGAGAAGTCATTTCGAATGACTGGTCCTCAGTGTTGTGAGAATGATGACTGGTTAAAATTTTTGGTGGTTTCTTGTTCAGTCCATAAGCCTACATCATGTGGCAAACCGGTGTGCATGTGGCTCTATTAGTATAGGAGATACCTGAAAACATATCACACTTTTCATCATAGTGCTTTTACCAATGCATAAAATGCATGGAGAAGTCATTTCGAATGACTGGTCCTCAGTGTTGTGAGAACGATGACTGGTTAAAATTTTTGGTGGTTTCTTGTTCAGTCCATAGGCCTACATCATGTGGCAAACCGGTGAGCATGTGGCTCTATTAGTATAGGAGATACCTGAAAACATATCACACTTTTCATCATAGTGCTTTTACCAATGCATAAAATGCATGGAGAAGTCATTTCGAATGACTGGTCCTCAGTGTTGTGAGAACGATGACTGGTTAAAATTTTTGGTGGTTTCTTGTTCAGTCCATAGGCCTACATCATGTGGCAAACCGGTGAGCATGTGGCTCTATTAGTATAGGAGATACCTGAAAACATCACACTTTTCATCATAGTGCTTTTACCAATGCATAAAATGCATGGAGAAGTCATTTCGAATGACTGGTCCTCAGTGTTGTGAGAATGATGACTGGTTAAAATTTTTGGTGGTTTCTTGTTCAGTCCATAAGCCTACATCATGTGGCAAACCGGTGTGCATGTGGCTCTATTAGTATAGGAGATACCTGAAAACATATCACACTTTTCATCATAGTGCTTTTACCAATGCATAAAATGCATGGAGAAGTCATTTCGAATGACTGGTCCTCAGTGTTGTGAGAACGATGACTGGTTAAAATTTTTGGTGGTTTCTTGTTCAGTCCATAGGCCTACATCATGTGGCAAACCGGTGAGCATGTGGCTCTATTAGTATAGGAGATACCTGAAAACATATCACACTTTTCATCATAGTGCTTTTACCAATGCATAAAATGCATGGAGAAGTCATTTCGAATGACTGGTCCTCAGTGTTGTGAGAACGATGACTGGTTAAAATTTTTGGTGGTTTCTTGTTCAGTCCATAGGCCTACATCATGTGGCAAACCGGTGAGCATGTGGCTCTATTAGTATAGGAGATACCTGAAAACATCACACTTTTCATCATAGTGCTTTTACCAATGCATAAAATGCATGGAGAAGTCATTTCGAATGACTGGTCCTCAGTGTTGTGAGAACGATGACTGGTTAAAATTTTTGGTGGTTTCTTGTTCAGTCCATAGGCCTACATCATGTGGCAAACCGGTGAGCATGTGGCTCCATTAGTATAGGAGATACCTGAAAACATATCACACTTTTCATCATAGTGCTTTTACCAATGCATAAAATGCATGGAGAAGTCATTTTGAATGACTGGTCCTCAGTGTTGTGAGAACGATGACTGGTTAAAATTTTTGGTGGTTTCTTGTTCAGTCCATAGGCCTACATCATGTGGCAAACCGGTGAGCATGTGGCTCTATTAGTATAGGAGATACCTGAAAACATATCACATTTTTCATCATAGTGCTTTTACCAATGCATAAAATGCATGGAGAAGTCATTTCGAATGACTGGTCCTCAGTGTTGTGAGAATGATGACTGGTTAAAATTTTTGGTGGTTTCTTGTTCAGTCCATAGGCCTACATCATGTGGCAAACCGGTGAGCATGTGGCTCTATTAGTATAGGAGATACCTGAAAACATATCACACTTTTCATCATAGTGCTTTTACCAATGCATAAAATGCATGGAGAAGTCATTTCGAATGACTGGTCCTCAGTGTTGTGAGAACGATGACTGGTTAAAATTTTTGGTGGTTTCTTGTTCAGTCCATAGGCCTACATCATGTGGCAAACCGGTGAGCATGTGGCTTTATTAGTATAGGAGATACCTGAAAACATATCACACTTTTCATCATAGTGCTTTTACCAATGCATAAAATGCATGGAGAAGTCATTTCGAATGACTGGTCTTCAGTGTTGTGAGAACGATGACTGGTTAAAATTATTGGTGGTTTCTTGTTCAGTCCATAGGCCTACATCATGTGGCAAACCGGTGAGCATGTGGCTCTATTAGTATAGGAGATACCTGAAAACATATCACACTTTTCATCATAGTGCTTTTACCAATGCATAAAATGCATGGAGAAGTCATTTCGAATGACTGGTCCTCAGTGTTGTGAGAACGATGACTGGTTAAAATTTTTGGTGGTTTCTTGTTCAGTCCATAGGCCTACATCATGTGGCAAACCGGTGAGCATGTGGCTCTATTAGTATAGGAGATACCTGAAAACATATCACACTTTTCATCATAGTGCTTTTACCAATGCATAAAATGCATGGAGAAGTCATTTCGAATGACTGGTCCTCAGTGTTGTGAGAACGATGACTGGATAAAATTTTTGGTGGTTTCTTGTTCAGTCCATAGGCCTACATCATGTGGCAAACCGGTGAGCATGTGGCTCTATTAGTATAGGAGATACCTGAAAACATATCACACTTTTCATCATAGTGCTTTTACCAATGCATAAAATGCATGGAGAAGTCATTTCGAATGACTGGTCCTCAGTGTTGTGAGAACGATGACTGGTTAAAATTTTTGGTGGTTTCTTGTTCAGTCCATAGGCCTACATCATGTGGCAAACCGGTGAGCATGTGGCTCTATTAGTATAGGAGATACCTGAAAACATATCACACTTTTCATCATAGTGCTTTTACCAATGCATAAAATGCATGGAGAAGTCATTTCGAATGACTGGTCCTCAGTGTTGTGAGAACGATGACTGGATAAAATTTTTGGTGGTTTCTTGTTCAGTCCATAGGCCTACATCATGTGGCAAACCGGTGAGCATGTGGCTCTATTAGTATAGGAGATACCTGAAAACATATCACACTTTTCATCATAGTGCTTTTACCAATGCATAAAATGCATGGAGAAATCATTTCGAATGACTGGTCCTCAGTGTTGTGAGAATGATGACTGGTTAAAATTTTTCGTGGTTTCTTGTTCAGTCCATAGGCCTACATCATGTGGCAAACCGGTGAGCATGTGGCTCTATTAGTATAGGAGATACCTGAAAACATATCACACTTTTCATCATAGTGCTTTTACCAATGCATAAAATGCATGGAGAAGTCATTTCGAATGACTGGTCCTCAGTGTTGTGAGAACGATGACTGGTTAAAATTTTTGGTGGTTTCTTGTTCAGTCCATAGGCCTACATCATGTGGCAAACCGGTGAGCATGTGGCTCGATTAGTATAGGAGATACCTGAAAACATATCACACTTTTCATCATAGTGCTTTTACCAATGCATAAAATGCATGGAGAAGTCATTTCGAATGACTGGTCCTCAGTGTTGTGAGAACGATGACTGGTTAAAATTTTTGGTGGTTTCTTGTTCAGTCCATAGGCCTACATCATGTGGCAAACCGGTGAGCATGTGGCTCTATTAGTATAGGAGATACCTGAAAACATATCACACTTTTCATCATAGTGCTTTTACCAATGCATAAAATGCATGGAGAAGTCATTTCGAATGACTGGTCCTCAGTGTTGTGAGAACGATGACTGGTTAAAATTTTTGGTGGTTTCTTGTTCAGTCCATAGGCCTACATCATGTGGCAAACCGGTGAGCATGTGGCTCTATTAGTATAGGAGATACCTGAAAACATATCACACTTTTCATCATAGTGCTTTTACCAATGCATAAAATGCATGGAGAAGTCATTTCGAATGACTGGTCCTCAGTGTTGTGAGAACGATGACTGGTTAAAATTTTTGGTGGTTTCTTGTTCAGTCCATAGGCCTACATCATGTGGCAAACCGGTGAGCATGTGGCTCGATTAGTATAGGAGATACCTGAAAACATATCACACTTTTCATCATAGTGCTTTTACCAATGCATAAAATGCATGGAGAAGTCATTTCGAATGACTGGTCCTCAGTGTTGTGAGAACGATGACTGGTTAAAATTTTTGGTGGTTTCTTGTTCAGTCCATAGGCCTACATCATGTGGCAAACCGGTGAGCATGTGGCTCTATTAGTATAGGAGATACCTGAAAACATCACACTTTTCATCATAGTGCTTTTACCAATGCATAAAATGCATGGAGAAGTCATTTCGAATGACTGGTCCTCAGTGTTGTGAGAATGATGACTGGTTAAAATTTTTGGTGGTTTCTTGTTCAGTCCATAAGCCTACATCATGTGGCAAACCGGTGTGCATGTGGCTCTATTAGTATAGGAGATACCTGAAAACATATCACACTTTTCATCATAGTGCTTTTACCAATGCATAAAATGCATGGAGAAGTCATTTCGAATGACTGGTCCTCAGTGTTGTGAGAACGATGACTGGTTAAAATTTTTGGTGGTTTCTTGTTCAGTCCATAGGCCTACATCATGTGGCAAACCGGTGAGCATGTGGCTCTATTAGTATAGGAGATACCTGAAAACATATCACACTTTTCATCATAGTGCTTTTACCAATGCATAAAATGCATGGAGAAGTCATTTCGAATGACTGGTCCTCAGTGTTGTGAGAACGATGACTGGTTAAAATTTTTGGTGGTTTCTTGTTCAGTCCATAGGCCTACATCATGTGGCAAACCGGTGAGCATGTGGCTCTATTAGTATAGGAGATACCTGAAAACATCACACTTTTCATCATAGTGCTTTTACCAATGCATAAAATGCATGGAGAAGTCATTTCGAATGACTGGTCCTCAGTGTTGTGAGAACGATGACTGGTTAAAATTTTTGGTGGTTTCTTGTTCAGTCCATAGGCCTACATCATGTGGCAAACCGGTGAGCATGTGGCTCCATTAGTATAGGAGATACCTGAAAACATATCACACTTTTCATCATAGTGCTTTTACCAATGCATAAAATGCATGGAGAAGTCATTTTGAATGACTGGTCCTCAGTGTTGTGAGAACGATGACTGGTTAAAATTTTTGGTGGTTTCTTGTTCAGTCCATAGGCCTACATCATGTGGCAAACCGGTGAGCATGTGGCTCTATTAGTATAGGAGATACCTGAAAACATATCACATTTTTCATCATAGTGCTTTTACCAATGCATAAAATGCATGGAGAAGTCATTTCGAATGACTGGTCCTCAGTGTTGTGAGAATGATGACTGGTTAAAATTTTTGGTGGTTTCTTGTTCAGTCCATAGGCCTACATCATGTGGCAAACCGGTGAGCATGTGGCTCTATTAGTATAGGAGATACCTGAAAACATATCACACTTTTCATCATAGTGCTTTTACCAATGCATAAAATGCATGGAGAAGTCATTTCGAATGACTGGTCCTCAGTGTTGTGAGAACGATGACTGGTTAAAATTTTTGGTGGTT
This sequence comes from Ranitomeya imitator, assembly GCF_032444005.1. NCBI lineage: Eukaryota > Metazoa > Chordata > Amphibia > Anura > Dendrobatidae > Ranitomeya > Ranitomeya imitator. Next base: position 52,299 of record NW_027194809.1, on the reverse strand, counting down.
TCTTGTTCAGTCCATAGGCCTACATCATGTGGCAAACCGGTGAGCATGTGGCTTTATTAGTATAGGAGATACCTGAAAACATATCACACTTTTCATCATAGTGCTTTTACCAATGCATAAAATGCATGGAGAAGTCATTTCGAATGACTGGTCTTCAGTGTTGTGAGAACGATGACTGGTTAAAATTATTGGTGGTTTCTTGTTCAGTCCATAGGCCTACATCATGTGGCAAACCGGTGAGCATGTGGCTCTATTAGTATAGGAGATACCTGAAAACATATCACACTTTTCATCATAGTGCTTTTACCAATGCATAAAATGCATGGAGAAGTCATTTCGAATGACTGGTCCTCAGTGTTGTGAGAACGATGACTGGTTAAAATTTTTGGTGGTTTCTTGTTCAGTCCATAGGCCTACATCATGTGGCAAACCGGTGAGCATGTGGCTCTATTAGTATAGGAGATACCTGAAAACATATCACACTTTTCATCATAGTGCTTTTACCAATGCATAAAATGCATGGAGAAGTCATTTCGAATGACTGGTCCTCAGTGTTGTGAGAACGATGACTGGATAAAATTTTTGGTGGTTTCTTGTTCAGTCCATAGGCCTACATCATGTGGCAAACCGGTGAGCATGTGGCTCTATTAGTATAGGAGATACCTGAAAACATATCACACTTTTCATCATAGTGCTTTTACCAATGCATAAAATGCATGGAGAAGTCATTTCGAATGACTGGTCCTCAGTGTTGTGAGAACGATGACTGGTTAAAATTTTTGGTGGTTTCTTGTTCAGTCCATAGGCCTACATCATGTGGCAAACCGGTGAGCATGTGGCTCTATTAGTATAGGAGATACCTGAAAACATATCACACTTTTCATCATAGTGCTTTTACCAATGCATAAAATGCATGGAGAAGTCATTTCGAATGACTGGTCCTCAGTGTTGTGAGAACGATGACTGGATAAAATTTTTGGTGGTTTCTTGTTCAGTCCATAGGCCTACATCATGTGGCAAACCGGTGAGCATGTGGCTCTATTAGTATAGGAGATACCTGAAAACATATCACACTTTTCATCATAGTGCTTTTACCAATGCATGGAGAAGTCATTTCGAATGACTGGTCCTCAGTGTTGTGAGAACGATGACTGGTTAAAATTTTTGGTGGTTTCTTGTTCAGTCCATAGGCCTACATCATGTGGCAAACCGGTGAGCATGTGGCTCTATTAGTATAGGAGATACCTGAAAACATATCACACTTTTCATCATAGTGCTTTTACCAATGCATAAAATGCATGGAGAAGTCATTTCGAATGACTGGTCCTCAGTGTTGTGAGAACGATGACTGGTTAAAATTTTTGGTGGTTTCTTGTTCAGTCCATAGGCCTACATCATGTGGCAAACCGGTGAGCATGTGGCTCTATTAGTATAGGAGATACCTGAAAACATATCACACTTTTCATCATAGTGCTTTTACCAATGCATAAAATGCATGGAGAAGTCATTTCGAATGACTGGTCCTCAGTGTTGTGAGAACGATGACTGGTTAAAATTTTTGGTGGTTTCTTGTTCAGTCCATAGGCCTACATCATGTGGCAAACCGGTGAGCATGTGGCTCTATTAGTATAGGAGATACCTGAAAACATATCACACTTTTCATCATAGTGCTTTTACCAATGCATAAAATGCATGGAGAAGTCATTTCGAATGACTGGTCCTCAGTGTTGTGAGAACGATGACTGGTTAAAATTTTTGGTGGTTTCTTGTTCAGTCCATAGGCCTACATCATGTGGCAAACCGGTGAGCATGTGGCTCTATTAGTATAGGAGATACCTGAAAACATATCACACTTTTCATCATAGTGCTTTTACCAATGCATAAAATGCATGGAGAAGTCATTTCGAATGACTGGTCCTCAGTGTTGTGAGAACGATGACTGGATAAAATTTTTGGTGGTTTCTTGTTCAGTCCATAGGCCTACATCATGTGGCAAACCGGTGAGCATGTGGCTCTATTAGTATAGGAGATACCTGAAAACATATCACACTTTTCATCATAGTGCTTTTACCAATGCATGGAGAAGTCATTTCGAATGACTGGTCCTCAGTGTTGTGAGAACGATGACTGGTTAAAATTTTTGGTGGTTTCTTGTTCAGTCCATAGGCCTACATCATGTGGCAAACCGGTGAGCATGTGGCTCTATTAGTATAGGAGATACCTGAAAACATATCACACTTTTCATCATAGTGTTTTTACCAATGCATAAAATGCATGGAGAAGTCATTTCGAATGACTGGTCCTCAGTGTTGTGAGAACGATGACTGGTTAAAATTTTTGGTGGTTTCTTGTTCAGTCCATAGGCCTACATCATGTGGCAAACCGGTGAGCATGTGGCTCTATTAGTATAGGAGATACCTGAAAACATATCACACTTTTCATCATAGTGCTTTTACCAATGCATAAAATGCATGGAGAAGTCATTTCGAATGACTGGTCCTCAGTGTTGTGAGAACGATGACTGGTTAAAATTTTTGGTGGTTTCTTGTTCAGTCCATAGGCCTACATCATGTGGCAAACCGGTGAGCATGTGGCTCTATTAGTATAGGAGATACCTGAAAACATATCACACTTTTCATCATAGTGCTTTTACCAATGCATAAAATGCATGGAGAAGTCATTTCGAATGACTGGTCCTCAGTGTTGTGAGAACGATGACTGGTTAAAATTTTTGGTGGTTTCTTGTTCAGTCCATAGGCCTACATCATGTGGCAAACCGGTGAGCATGTGGCTCTATTAGTATAGGAGATACCTGAAAACATATCACACTTTTCATCATAGTGCTTTTACCAATGCATAAAATGCATGGAGAAGTCATTTCGAATGACTGGTCCTCAGTGTTGTGAGAACGATGACTGGATAAAATTTTTGGTGGTTTCTTGTTCAGTCCATAGGCCTACATCATGTGGCAAACCGGTGAGCATGTGGCTCTATTAGTATAGGAGATACCTGAAAACATATCACACTTTTCATCATAGTGCTTTTACCAATGCATGGAGAAGTCATTTCGAATGACTGGTCCTCAGTGTTGTGAGAACGATGACTGGTTAAAATTTTTGGTGGTTTCTTGTTCAGTCCATAGGCCTACATCATGTGGCAAACCGGTGAGCATGTGGCTCTATTAGTATAGGAGATACCTGAAAACATATCACACTTTTCATCATAGTGCTTTTACCAATGCATAAAATGCATGGAGAAGTCATTTCGAATGACTGGTCCTCAGTGTTGTGAGAACGATGACTGGTTAAAATTTTTGGTGGTTTCTTGTTCAGTCCATAGGCCTACATCATGTGGCAAACCGGTGAGCATGTGGCTCTATTAGTATAGGAGATACCTGAAAACATATCACACTTTTCATCATAGTGCTTTTACCAATGCATAAAATGCATGGAGAAGTCATTTCGAATGACTGGTCCTCAGTGTTGTGAGAACGATGACTGGTTAAAATTTTTGGTGGTTTCTTGTTCAGTCCATAGGCCTACATCATATGGCAAACCGGTGAGCATGTGGCTCTATTAGTATAGGAGATACCTGAAAACATATCACACTTTTCATCATAGTGCTTTTACCAATGCATAAAATGCATGGAGAAGTCATTTCGAATGACTGGTCCTCAGTGTTGTGAGAACGATGACTGGATAAAATTTTTGGTGGTTTCTTGTTCAGTCCATAGGCCTACATCATGTGGCAAACCGGTGAGCATGTGGCTCTATTAGTATAGGAGATACCTGAAAACATATCACACTTTTCATCATAGTGCTTTTACCAATGCATAAAATGCATGGAGAAATCATTTCGAATGACTGGTCCTCAGTGTTGTGAGAATGATGACTGGTTAAAATTTTTCGTGGTTTCTTGTTCAGTCCATAGGCCTACATCATGTGGCAAACCGGTGAGCATGTGGCTCTATTAGTATAGGAGATACCTGAAAACATATCACACTTTTCATCATAGTGCTTTTACCAATGCATAAAATGCATGGAGAAGTCATTTCGAATGACTGGTCCTCAGTGTTGTGAGAACGATGACTGGTTAAAATTTTTGGTGGTTTCTTGTTCAGTCCATAGGCCTACATCATGTGGCAAACCGGTGAGCATGTGGCTCGATTAGTATAGGAGATACCTGAAAACATATCACACTTTTCATCATAGTGCTTTTACCAATGCATAAAATGCATGGAGAAGTCATTTCGAATGACTGGTCCTCAGTGTTGTGAGAACGATGACTGGTTAAAATTTTTGGTGGTTTCTTGTTCAGTCCATAGGCCTACATCATGTGGCAAACCGGTGAGCATGTGGCTCTATTAGTATAGGAGATACCTGAAAACATATCACACTTTTCATCATAGTGCTTTTACCAATGCATAAAATGCATGGAGAAGTCATTTCGAATGACTGGTCCTCAGTGTTGTGAGAACGATGACTGGTTAAAATTTTTGGTGGTTTCTTGTTCAGTCCATAGGCCTACATCATGTGGCAAACCGGTGAGCATGTGGCTCTATTAGTATAGGAGATACCTGAAAACATATCACACTTTTCATCATAGTGCTTTTACCAATGCATAAAATGCATGGAGAAGTCATTTCGAATGACTGGTCCTCAGTGTTGTGAGAACGATGACTGGTTAAAATTTTTGGTGGTTTCTTGTTCAGTCCATAGGCCTACATCATGTGGCAAACCGGTGAGCATGTGGCTCGATTAGTATAGGAGATACCTGAAAACATATCACACTTTTCATCATAGTGCTTTTACCAATGCATAAAATGCATGGAGAAGTCATTTCGAATGACTGGTCCTCAGTGTTGTGAGAACGATGACTGGTTAAAATTTTTGGTGGTTTCTTGTTCAGTCCATAGGCCTACATCATGTGGCAAACCGGTGAGCATGTGGCTCTATTAGTATAGGAGATACCTGAAAACATCACACTTTTCATCATAGTGCTTTTACCAATGCATAAAATGCATGGAGAAGTCATTTCGAATGACTGGTCCTCAGTGTTGTGAGAATGATGACTGGTTAAAATTTTTGGTGGTTTCTTGTTCAGTCCATAAGCCTACATCATGTGGCAAACCGGTGTGCATGTGGCTCTATTAGTATAGGAGATACCTGAAAACATATCACACTTTTCATCATAGTGCTTTTACCAATGCATAAAATGCATGGAGAAGTCATTTCGAATGACTGGTCCTCAGTGTTGTGAGAACGATGACTGGTTAAAATTTTTGGTGGTTTCTTGTTCAGTCCATAGGCCTACATCATGTGGCAAACCGGTGAGCATGTGGCTCTATTAGTATAGGAGATACCTGAAAACATATCACACTTTTCATCATAGTGCTTTTACCAATGCATAAAATGCATGGAGAAGTCATTTCGAATGACTGGTCCTCAGTGTTGTGAGAACGATGACTGGTTAAAATTTTTGGTGGTTTCTTGTTCAGTCCATAGGCCTACATCATGTGGCAAACCGGTGAGCATGTGGCTCTATTAGTATAGGAGATACCTGAAAACATCACACTTTTCATCATAGTGCTTTTACCAATGCATAAAATGCATGGAGAAGTCATTTCGAATGACTGGTCCTCAGTGTTGTGAGAACGATGACTGGTTAAAATTTTTGGTGGTTTCTTGTTCAGTCCATAGGCCTACATCATGTGGCAAACCGGTGAGCATGTGGCTCCATTAGTATAGGAGATACCTGAAAACATATCACACTTTTCATCATAGTGCTTTTACCAATGCATAAAATGCATGGAGAAGTCATTTTGAATGACTGGTCCTCAGTGTTGTGAGAACGATGACTGGTTAAAATTTTTGGTGGTTTCTTGTTCAGTCCATAGGCCTACATCATGTGGCAAACCGGTGAGCATGTGGCTCTATTAGTATAGGAGATACCTGAAAACATATCACATTTTTCATCATAGTGCTTTTACCAATGCATAAAATGCATGGAGAAGTCATTTCGAATGACTGGTCCTCAGTGTTGTGAGAATGATGACTGGTTAAAATTTTTGGTGGTTTCTTGTTCAGTCCATAGGCCTACATCATGTGGCAAACCGGTGAGCATGTGGCTCTATTAGTATAGGAGATACCTGAAAACATATCACACTTTTCATCATAGTGCTTTTACCAATGCATAAAATGCATGGAGAAGTCATTTCGAATGACTGGTCCTCAGTGTTGTGAGAACGATGACTGGTTAAAATTTTTGGTGGTTTCTTGTTCAGTCCATAGGCCTACATCATGTGGCAAACCGGTGAGCATGTGGCTTTATTAGTATAGGAGATACCTGAAAACATATCACACTTTTCATCATAGTGCTTTTACCAATGCATAAAATGCATGGAGAAGTCATTTCGAATGACTGGTCTTCAGTGTTGTGAGAACGATGACTGGTTAAAATTATTGGTGGTTTCTTGTTCAGTCCATAGGCCTACATCATGTGGCAAACCGGTGAGCATGTGGCTCTATTAGTATAGGAGATACCTGAAAACATATCACACTTTTCATCATAGTGCTTTTACCAATGCATAAAATGCATGGAGAAGTCATTTCGAATGACTGGTCCTCAGTGTTGTGAGAACGATGACTGGTTAAAATTTTTGGTGGTTTCTTGTTCAGTCCATAGGCCTACATCATGTGGCAAACCGGTGAGCATGTGGCTCTATTAGTATAGGAGATACCTGAAAACATATCACACTTTTCATCATAGTGCTTTTACCAATGCATAAAATGCATGGAGAAGTCATTTCGAATGACTGGTCCTCAGTGTTGTGAGAACGATGACTGGATAAAATTTTTGGTGGTTTCTTGTTCAGTCCATAGGCCTACATCATGTGGCAAACCGGTGAGCATGTGGCTCTATTAGTATAGGAGATACCTGAAAACATATCACACTTTTCATCATAGTGCTTTTACCAATGCATAAAATGCATGGAGAAGTCATTTCGAATGACTGGTCCTCAGTGTTGTGAGAACGATGACTGGTTAAAATTTTTGGTGGTTTCTTGTTCAGTCCATAGGCCTACATCATGTGGCAAACCGGTGAGCATGTGGCTCTATTAGTATAGGAGATACCTGAAAACATATCACACTTTTCATCATAGTGCTTTTACCAATGCATAAAATGCATGGAGAAGTCATTTCGAATGACTGGTCCTCAGTGTTGTGAGAACGATGACTGGATAAAATTTTTGGTGGTTTCTTGTTCAGTCCATAGGCCTACATCATGTGGCAAACCGGTGAGCATGTGGCTCTATTAGTATAGGAGATACCTGAAAACATATCACACTTTTCATCATAGTGCTTTTACCAATGCATGGAGAAGTCATTTCGAATGACTGGTCCTCAGTGTTGTGAGAACGATGACTGGTTAAAATTTTTGGTGGTTTCTTGTTCAGTCCATAGGCCTACATCATGTGGCAAACCGGTGAGCATGTGGCTCTATTAGTATAGGAGATACCTGAAAACATATCACACTTTTCATCATAGTGCTTTTACCAATGCATAAAATGCATGGAGAAGTCATTTCGAATGACTGGTCCTCAGTGTTGTGAGAACGATGACTGGTTAAAATTTTTGGTGGTTTCTTGTTCAGTCCATAGGCCTACATCATGTGGCAAACCGGTGAGCATGTGGCTCTATTAGTATAGGAGATACCTGAAAACATATCACACTTTTCATCATAGTGCTTTTACCAATGCATAAAATGCATGGAGAAGTCATTTCGAATGACTGGTCCTCAGTGTTGTGAGAACGATGACTGGTTAAAATTTTTGGTGGTTTCTTGTTCAGTCCATAGGCCTACATCATGTGGCAAACCGGTGAGCATGTGGCTCTATTAGTATAGGAGATACCTGAAAACATATCACACTTTTCATCATAGTGCTTTTACCAATGCATAAAATGCATGGAGAAGTCATTTCGAATGACTGGTCCTCAGTGTTGTGAGAACGATGACTGGTTAAAATTTTTGGTGGTTTCTTGTTCAGTCCATAGGCCTACATCATGTGGCAAACCGGTGAGCATGTGGCTCTATTAGTATAGGAGATACCTGAAAACATATCACACTTTTCATCATAGTGCTTTTACCAATGCATAAAATGCATGGAGAAGTCATTTCGAATGACTGGTCCTCAGTGTTGTGAGAACGATGACTGGTTAAAATTTTTGGTGGTTTCTTGTTCAGTCCATAGGCCTACATCATGTGGCAAACCGGTGAGCATGTGGCTCTATTAGTATAGGAGATACCTGAAAACATATCACACTTTTCATCATAGTGCTTTTACCAATGCATAAAATGCATGGAGAAGTCCTTTCGAATGACTGGTCCTCAGTGTTGTGAGAACGATGACTGGTTAAAATTTTTGGTGGTTTCTTGTTCAGTCCATAGGCCTACATCATGTGGCAAACCGGTGAGCATGTGGCTCTATTAGTATAGGAGATACCTGAAAACATATCACACTTTTCATCATAGTGCTTTTACCAATGCATAAAATGCATGGAGAAGTCATTTCGAATGACTGGTCCTCAGTGTTGTGAGAACGATGACTGGTTAAAATTTTTGGTGGTTTCTTGTTCAGTCCATAGGCCTACATCATGTGGCAAACCGGTGAGCATGTGGCTCTATTAGTATAGGAGATACCTGAAAACATATCACACTTTTCATCATAGTGCTTTTACCAATGCATAAAATGCATGGAGAAGTCATTTCGAATGACTGGTCCTCAGTGTTGTGAGAACGATGACTGGATAAAATTTTTGGTGGTTTCTTGTTCAGTCCATAGGCCTACATCATGTGGCAAACCGGTGAGCATGTGGCTCTATTAGTATAGGAGATACCTGAAAACATATCACACTTTTCATCATAGTGCTTTTACCAATGCATAAAATGCATGGAGAAGTCATTTCGAATGACTGGTCCTCAGTGTTGTGAGAACGATGACTGGTTACAATTTTTGGTGGTTTCTTGTTCAGTCCATAGGCCTACATCATGTGGCAAACCGGTGAGCATGTGGCTCTATTAGTATAGGAGATACCTGAAAACATATCACACTTTTCAATCATAGTGCTTTTACCAATGCATAAAATGCATGGAGAAGTCATTTCGAATGACTGGTCCTCAGTGTTGTGAGAACGATGACTGGTTAAAATTTTTGGTGGTTTCTTGTTCAGTCCATAGGCCTACATCATGTGGCAAACCGGTGAGCATGTGGCTCTATTAGTATAGGAGATACCTGAAAACATATCACACTTTTCATCATAGTGCTTTTACCAATGCATAAAATGCATGGAGAAGTCATTTCGAATGACTGGTCCTCAGTGTTGTGAGAACGATGACTGGTTAAAATTTTTGGTGGTTTCTTGTTCAGTCCATAGGCCTACATCATGTGGCAAACCGGTGAGCATGTGGCTCTATTAGTATAGGAGATACCTGAAAACATATCACACTTTTCATCATAGTGCTTTTACCAATGCATAAAATGCATGGAGAAGTCATTTCGAATGACTGGTCCTCAGTGTTGTGAGAACGATGACTGGTTAAAATTTTTGGTGGTTTCTTGTTCAGTCCATAGGCCTACATCATGTGGCAAACCGGTGAGCATGTGGCTCTATTAGTATAGGAGATACCTGAAAACATATCACACTTTTCATCATAGTGCTTTTACCAATGCATAAAATGCATGGAGAAGTCATTTCGAATGACTGGTCCTCAGTGTTGTGAGAACGATGACTGGTTAAAATTTTTGGTGGTTTCTTGTTCAGTCCATAGGCCTACATCATATGGCAAACCGGTGAGCATGTGGCTCTATTAGTATAGAAGATACCTGAAAACATATCACACTTTTCATCATAGTGCTTTTACCAATGCATAAAATGCATGGAGAAGTCATTTCGAATGACTGGTCCTCAGTGTTGTGAGAACGATGACTGGATAAAATTTTTGGTGGTTTCTTGTTCAGTCCATAGGCCTACATCATGTGGCAAACCGGTGAGCATGTGGCTCTATTAGTATAGGAGATACCTGAAAACATATCACACTTTTCATCATAGTGCTTTTACCAATGCATAAAATGCATGGAGAAATCATTTCGAATGACTGGTCCTCAGTGTTGTGAGAATGATGACTGGTTAAAATTTTTCGTGGTTTCTTGTTCAGTCCATAGGCCTACATCATGTGGCAAACCGGTGAGCATGTGGCTCTATTAGTATAGGAGATACCTGAAAACATATCACACTTTTCATCATAGTGCTTTTACCAATGCATAAAATGCATGGAGAAGTCATTTCGAATGACTGGTCCTCAGTGTTGTGAGAACGATGACTGGTTAAAATTTTTGGTGGTTTCTTGTTCAGTCCATAGGCCTACATCATGTGGCAAACCGGTGAGCATGTGGCTCGATTAGTATAGGAGATACCTGAAAACATATCACACTTTTCATCATAGTGCTTTTACCAATGCATAAAATGCATGGAGAAGTCATTTCGAATGACTGGTCCTCAGTGTTGTGAGAACGATGACTGGTTAAAATTTTTGGTGGTTTCTTGTTCAGTCCATAGGCCTACATCATGTGGCAAACCGGTGAGCATGTGGCTCTATTAGTATAGGAGATACCTGAAAACATATCACACTTTTCATCATAGTGCTTTTACCAATGCATAAAATGCATGGAGAAGTCATTTCGAATGACTGGTCCTCAGTGTTGTGAGAACGATGACTGGTTAAAATTTTTGGTGGTTTCTTGTTCAGTCCATAGGCCTACATCATGTGGCAAACCGGTGAGCATGTGGCTCTATTAGTATAGGAGATACCTGAAAACATATCACACTTTTCATCATAGTGCTTTTACCAATGCATAAAATGCATGGAGAAGTCATTTCGAATGACTGGTCCTCAGTGTTGTGAGAACGATGACTGGTTAAAATTTTTGGTGGTTTCTTGTTCAGTCCATAGGCCTACATCATGTGGCAAACCGGTGAGCATGTGGCTCGATTAGTATAGGAGATACCTGAAAACATATCACACTTTTCATCATAGTGCTTTTACCAATGCATAAAATGCATGGAGAAGTCATTTCGAATGACTGGTCCTCAGTGTTGTGAGAACGATGACTGGTTAAAATTTTTGGTGGTTTCTTGTTCAGTCCATAGGCCTACATCATGTGGCAAACCGGTGAGCATGTGGCTCTATTAGTATAGGAGATACCTGAAAACATATCACACTTTTCATCATAGTGCTTTTACCAATGCATAAAATGCATGGAGAAGTCATTTCGAATGACTGGTCCTCAGTGTTGTGAGAACGATGACTGGTTAAAATTTTTGGTGGTTTCTTGTTCAGTCCATAGGCCTACATCATGTGGCAAACCGGTGAGCATGTGGCTCTATTAGTATAGGAGATACCTGAAAACATATCACACTTTTCATCATAGTGCTTTTACCAATGCATAAAATGCATGGAGAAGTCATTTCGAATGACTGGTCCTCAGTGTTGTGAGAACGATGACTGGTTAAAATTTTTGGTGGTTTCTTGTTCAGTCCATAGGCCTACATCATGTGGCAAACCGGTGAGCATGTGGCTGTATTAGTATATGAGATACCTGAAAACATCACACTTTTCATCATAGTGCTTTTACCAATGCATAAAATGCATGGAGAAGTCATTTCGAATGACTGGTCCTCAGTGTTGTGAGAACGATTACTGGTTAAAATTTTTGGTGGTTTCTTGTTCAGTCCATAGGCCTACATCATGTGGCAAACCGGTGAGCATGTGGCTCTATTAGTATAGGAGATACCTGAAAACATATCACACTTTTCATCATAGTGCTTTTACCAATGCATAAAATGCATGGAGAAGTCATTTCGAATGACTGGTCCTCAGTGTTGTGAGAACGATGACTGGTTAAAATTTTTGGTGGTTTCTTGTTCAGTCCATAGGCCTACATCATGTGGCAAACCGGTGAGCATGTGGCTCGATTAGTATAGGAGATACCTGAAAACATATCACACTTTTCATCATAGTGCTTTTACCAATGCATAAAATGCATGGAGAAGTCATTTCGAATGACTGGTCCTCAGTGTTGTGAGAACGATGACTGGTTAAAATTTTTGGTGGTTTCTTGTTCAGTCCATAGGCCTACATCATGTGGCAAACCGGTGAGCATGTGGCTCTATTAGTATAGGAGATACCTGAAAACATATCACACTTTTCATCATAGTGCTTTTACCAATGCATAAAATGCATGGAGAAGTCATTTCGAATGACTGGTCCTCAGTGTTGTGAGAACGATGACTGGTTAAAATTTTTGGTGGTTTCTTGTTCAGTCCATAGGCCTACATCATGTGGCAAACCGGTGAGCATGTGGCTCTATTAGTATAGGAGATACCTGAAAACATATCACACTTTTCATCATAGTGCTTTTACCAATGCATAAAATGCATGGAGAAGTCATTTCGAATGACTGGTCCTCAGTGTTGTGAGAACGATGACTGGTTAAAATTTTTGGTGGTTTCTTGTTCAGTCCATAGGCCTACATCATGTGGCAAACCGGTGAGCATGTGGCTCTATTAGTATAGGAGATACCTGAAAACATATCACACTTTTCATCATAGTGCTTTTACCAATGCATAAAATGCATGGAGAAGTCATTTCGAATGACTGGTCCTCAGTGTTGTGAGAACGATGACTGGTTAAAATTTTTGGTGGTTTCTTGTTCAGTCCATAGGCCTACATCATGTGGCAAACCGGTGAGCATGTGGCTCTATTAGTATAGGAGATACCTGAAAACATATCACACTTTTCATCATAGTGCTTTTACCAATGCATAAAATGCATGGAGAAGTCATTTCGAATGACTGGTCCTCAGTGTTGTGAGAACGATGACTGGTTAAAATTTTTGGTGGTTTCTTGTTCAGTCCATAGGCCTACATCATGTGGCAAACCGGTGAGCATGTGGCTCTATTAGTATAGGAGATACCTGAAAACATATCACACTTTTCATCATAGTGCTTTTACCAATGCATAAAATGCATGGAGAAGTCATTTCGAATGACTGGTCCTCAGTGTTGTGAGAACGATGACTGGTTAAAATTTTTGGTGGTTTCTTGTTCAGTCCATAGGCCTACATCATGTGGCAAACCGGTGAGCATGTGGCTGTATTAGTATATGAGATACCTGAAAACAATCACACTTTTCATCATAGTGCTTTTACCAATGCATAAAATGCATGGAGAAGTCATTTCGAATGACTGGTCCTCAGTGTTGTGAGAACGATTACTGGTTAAAATTTTTGGTGGTTTCTTGTTCAGTCCATAGGCCTACATCATGTGGCAAACCGGTGAGCATGTGGCTCTATTAGTATAGGAGATACCTGAAAACATATCACACTTTTCATCATAGTGCTTTTACCAATGCATAAAATGCATGGAGAAGTCATTTCGAATGACTGGTCCTCAGTGTTGTGAGAACGATGACTGGTTAAAATTTTTGGTGGTTTCTTGTTCAGTCCATAGGCCTACATCATGTGGCAAACCGGTGAGCATGTGGCTCGATTAGTATAGGAGATACCTGAAAACATATCACACTTTTCATCATAGTGCTTTTACCAATGCATAAAATGCATGGAGAAGTCATTTCGAATGACTGGTCCTCAGTGTTGTGAGAACGATGACTGGTTAAAATTTTTGGTGGTTTCTTGTTCAGTCCATAGGCCTACATCATGTGGCAAACCGGTGAGCATGTGGCTCTATTAGTATAGGAGATACCTGAAAACATATCACACTTTTCATCATAGTGCTTTTACCAATGCATAAAATGCATGGAGAAGTCATTTCGAATGACTGGTCCTCAGTGTTGTGAGAACGATCTGGTTAAAATTTTTGGTGGTTTCTTGTTCAGTCCATAGGCCTACATCATGTGGCAAACCGGTGAGCATGTGGCTCTATTAGTATAGGAGATACCTGAAAACATATCACACTTTTCATCATAGTGCTTTTACCAATGCATAAAATGCATGGAGAAGTCATTTCGAATGACTGGTCCTCAGTGTTGTGAGAACGATGACTGGTTAAAATTTTTGGTGGTTTCTTGTTCAGTCCATAGGCCTACATTATGTGGCAAACCGGTGAGCATGTGGCTCTATTAGTATAGGAGATACCTGAAAACATATCACACTTTTCATCATAGTGCTTTTACCAATGCATAAAATGCATGGAGAAGTCATTTCGAATGACTGGTCCTCAGTGTTGTGAGAACGATGACTGGTTAAAATTTTGGTGGTTTCTTGTTCAGTCCATAGGCCTACATCATGTGGCAAACCGGTGAGCATGTGGCTCTATTAGTATAGGAGATACCTGAAAACATATCACACTTTTCATCATAGTGCTTTTACCAATGCATAAAATGCATGGAGAAGTCATTTCGAATGACTGGTCCTCAGTGTTGTGAGAACGATGACTGGTTAAAATTTTTGGTGGTTTCTTGTTCAGTCCATAGGCCTACATCATGTGGCAAACCGGTGAGCATGTGGCTCTATTAGTATAGGAGATACCTGAAAACATATCACACTTTTCATCATAGTGCTTTTACCAATGCATAAAATGCATGGAGAAGTCATTTCGAATGACTGGTCCTCAGTGTTGTGAGAACGATGACTGGATAAAATTTTTGGTGGTTTCTTGTTCAGTCCATAGGCCTACATCATGTGGCAAACCGGTGAGCATGTGGCTCTATTAGTATAGGAGATACCTGAAAACATATCACACTTTTCATCATAGTGCTTTTACCAATGCATAAAATGCATGGAGAAGTCATTTCGAATGACTGGTCCTCAGTGTTGTGAGAACGATGACTGGTTACAATTTTTGGTGGTTTCTTGTTCAGTCCATAGGCCTACATCATGTGGCAAACCGGTGAGCATGTGGCTCTATTAGTATAGGAGATACCTGAAAACATATCACACTTTTCAATCATAGTGCTTTTACCAATGCATAAAATGCATGGAGAAGTCATTTCGAATGACTGGTCCTCAGTGTTGTGAGAACGATGACTGGTTAAAATTTTTGGTGGTTTCTTGTTCAGTCCATAGGCCTACATCATGTGGCAAACCGGTGAGCATGTGGCTCTATTAGTATAGGAGATACCTGAAAACATATCACACTTTTCATCATAGTGCTTTTACCAATGCATAAAATGCATGGAGAAGTCATTTCGAATGACTGGTCCTCAGTGTTGTGAGAACGATGACTGGTTAAAATTTTTGGTGGTTTCTTGTTCAGTCCATAGGCCTACATCATGTGGCAAACCGGTGAGCATGTGGCTCTATTAGTATAGGAGATACCTGAAAACATATCACACTTTTCATCATAGTGCTTTTACCAATGCATAAAATGCATGGAGAAGTCATTTCGAATGACTGGTCCTCAGTGTTGTGAGAACGATGACTGGTTAAAATTTTTGGTGGTTTCTTGTTCAGTCCATAGGCCTACATCATGTGGCAAACCGGTGAGCATGTGGCTCTATTAGTATAGGAGATACCTGAAAACATATCACACTTTTCATCATAGTGCTTTTACCAATGCATAAAATGCATGGAGAAGTCATTTCGAATGACTGGTCCTCAGTGTTGTGAGAACGATGACTGGTTAAAATTTTTGGTGGTTTCTTGTTCAGTCCATAGGCCTACATCATATGGCAAACCGGTGAGCATGTGGCTCTATTAGTATAGAAGATACCTGAAAACATATCACACTTTTCATCATAGTGCTTTTACCAATGCATAAAATGCATGGAGAAGTCATTTCGAATGACTGGTCCTCAGTGTTGTGAGAACGATGACTGGATAAAATTTTTGGTGGTTTCTTGTTCAGTCCATAGGCCTACATCATGTGGCAAACCGGTGAGCATGTGGCTCTATTAGTATAGGAGATACCTGAAAACATATCACACTTTTCATCATAGTGCTTTTACCAATGCATAAAATGCATGGAGAAATCATTTCGAATGACTGGTCCTCAGTGTTGTGAGAATGATGACTGGTTAAAATTTTTCGTGGTTTCTTGTTCAGTCCATAGGCCTACATCATGTGGCAAACCGGTGAGCATGTGGCTCTATTAGTATAGGAGATACCTGAAAACATATCACACTTTTCATCATAGTGCTTTTACCAATGCATAAAATGCATGGAGAAGTCATTTCGAATGACTGGTCCTCAGTGTTGTGAGAACGATGACTGGTTAAAATTTTTGGTGGTTTCTTGTTCAGTCCATAGGCCTACATCATGTGGCAAACCGGTGAGCATGTGGCTCGATTAGTATAGGAGATACCTGAAAACATATCACACTTTTCATCATAGTGCTTTTACCAATGCATAAAATGCATGGAGAAGTCATTTCGAATGACTGGTCCTCAGTGTTGTGAGAACGATGACTGGTTAAAATTTTTGGTGGTTTCTTGTTCAGTCCATAGGCCTACATCATGTGGCAAACCGGTGAGCATGTGGCTCTATTAGTATAGGAGATACCTGAAAACATATCACACTTTTCATCATAGTGCTTTTACCAATGCATAAAATGCATGGAGAAGTCATTTCGAATGACTGGTCCTCAGTGTTGTGAGAACGATGACTGGTTAAAATTTTTGGTGGTTTCTTGTTCAGTCCATAGGCCTACATCATGTGGCAAACCGGTGAGCATGTGGCTCTATTAGTATAGGAGATACCTGAAAACATATCACACTTTTCATCATAGTGCTTTTACCAATGCATAAAATGCATGGAGAAGTCATTTCGAATGACTGGTCCTCAGTGTTGTGAGAACGATGACTGGTTAAAATTTTTGGTGGTTTCTTGTTCAGTCCATAGGCCTACATCATGTGGCAAACCGGTGAGCATGTGGCTCGATTAGTATAGGAGATACCTGAAAACATATCACACTTTTCATCATAGTGCTTTTACCAATGCATAAAATGCATGGAGAAGTCATTTCGAATGACTGGTCCTCAGTGTTGTGAGAACGATGACTGGTTAAAATTTTTGGTGGTTTCTTGTTCAGTCCATAGGCCTACATCATGTGGCAAACCGGTGAGCATGTGGCTCTATTAGTATAGGAGATACCTGAAAACATATCACACTTTTCATCATAGTGCTTTTACCAATGCATAAAATGCATGGAGAAGTCATTTCGAATGACTGGTCCTCAGTGTTGTGAGAACGATGACTGGTTAAAATTTTTGGTGGTTTCTTGTTCAGTCCATAGGCCTACATCATGTGGCAAACCGGTGAGCATGTGGCTCTATTAGTATAGGAGATACCTGAAAACATATCACACTTTTCATCATAGTGCTTTTACCAATGCATAAAATGCATGGAGAAGTCATTTCGAATGACTGGTCCTCAGTGTTGTGAGAACGATGACTGGTTAAAATTTTTGGTGGTTTCTTGTTCAGTCCATAGGCCTACATCATGTGGCAAACCGGTGAGCATGTGGCTCTATTAGTATAGGAGATACCTGAAAACATATCACACTTTTCATCATAGTGCTTTTACCAATGCATAAAATGCATGGAGAAGTCATTTCGAATGACTGGTCCTCAGTGTTGTGAGAACGATGACTGGTTAAAATTTTTGGTGGTTTCTTGTTCAGTCCATAGGCCTACATCATGTGGCAAACCGGTGAGCATGTGGCTCTATTAGTATAGGAGATACCTGAAAACATATCACACTTTTCATCATAGTGCTTTTACCAATGCATAAAATGCATGGAGAAGTCATTTCGAATGACTGGTCCTCAGTGTTGTGAGAACGATGACTGGTTAAAATTTTTGGTGGTTTCTTGTTCAGTCCATAGGCCTACATCATGTGGCAAACCGGTGAGCATGTGGCTGTATTAGTATATGAGATACCTGAAAACATCACACTTTTCATCATAGTGCTTTTACCAATGCATAAAATGCATGGAGAAGTCATTTCGAATGACTGGTCCTCAGTGTTGTGAGAACGATTACTGGTTAAAATTTTTGGTGGTTTCTTGTTCAGTCCATAGGCCTACATCATGTGGCAAACCGGTGAGCATGTGGCTCTATTAGTATAGGAGATACCTGAAAACATATCACACTTTTCATCATAGTGCTTTTACCAATGCATAAAATGCATGGAGAAGTCATTTCGAATGACTGGTCCTCAGTGTTGTGAGAACGATGACTGGTTAAAATTTTTGGTGGTTTCTTGTTCAGTCCATAGGCCTACATCATGTGGCAAACCGGTGAGCATGTGGCTCGATTAGTATAGGAGATACCTGAAAACATATCACACTTTTCATCATAGTGCTTTTACCAATGCATAAAATGCATGGAGAAGTCATTTCGAATGACTGGTCCTCAGTGTTGTGAGAACGATGACTGGTTAAAATTTTTGGTGGTTTCTTGTTCAGTCCATAGGCCTACATCATGTGGCAAACCGGTGAGCATGTGGCTCTATTAGTATAGGAGATACCTGAAAACATATCACACTTTTCATCATAGTGCTTTTACCAATGCATAAAATGCATGGAGAAGTCATTTCGAATGACTGGTCCTCAGTGTTGTGAGAACGATGACTGGTTAAAATTTTTGGTGGTTTCTTGTTCAGTCCATAGGCCTACATCATGTGGCAAACCGGTGAGCATGTGGCTCTATTAGTATAGGAGATACCTGAAAACATATCACACTTTTCATCATAGTGCTTTTACCAATGCATAAAATGCATGGAGAAGTCATTTCGAATGACTGGTCCTCAGTGTTGTGAGAACGATGACTGGTTAAAATTTTTGGTGGTTTCTTGTTCAGTCCATAGGCCTACATCATGTGGCAAACCGGTGAGCATGTGGCTCTATTAGTATAGGAGATACCTGAAAACATATCACACTTTTCATCATAGTGCTTTTACCAATGCATAAAATGCATGGAGAAGTCATTTCGAATGACTGGTCCTCAGTGTTGTGAGAACGATGACTGGTTAAAATTTTTGGTGGTTTCTTGTTCAGTCCATAGGCCTACATCATGTGGCAAACCGGTGAGCATGTGGCTCTATTAGTATAGGAGATACCTGAAAACATATCACACTTTTCATCATAGTGCTTTTACCAATGCATAAAATGCATGGAGAAGTCATTTCGAATGACTGGTCCTCAGTGTTGTGAGAACGATGACTGGTTAAAATTTTTGGTGGTTTCTTGTTCAGTCCATAGGCCTACATCATGTGGCAAACCGGTGAGCATGTGGCTCTATTAGTATAGGAGATACCTGAAAACATATCACACTTTTCATCATAGTGCTTTTACCAATGCATAAAATGCATGGAGAAGTCATTTCGAATGACTGGTCCTCAGTGTTGTGAGAACGATGACTGGTTAAAATTTTTGGTGGTTTCTTGTTCAGTCCATAGGCCTACATCATGTGGCAAACCGGTGAGCATGTGGCTGTATTAGTATATGAGATACCTGAAAACATCACACTTTTCATCATAGTGCTTTTACCAATGCATAAAATGCATGGAGAAGTCATTTCGAATGACTGGTCCTCAGTGTTGTGAGAACGATTACTGGTTAAAATTTTTGGTGGTTTCTTGTTCAGTCCATAGGCCTACATCATGTGGCAAACCGGTGAGCATGTGGCTCTATTAGTATAGGAGATACCTGAAAACATATCACACTTTTCATCATAGTGCTTTTACCAATGCATAAAATGCATGGAGAAGTCATTTCGAATGACTGGTCCTCAGTGTTGTGAGAACGATGACTGGTTAAAATTTTTGGTGGTTTCTTGTTCAGTCCATAGGCCTACATCATGTGGCAAACCGGTGAGCATGTGGCTCGATTAGTATAGGAGATACCTGAAAACATATCACACTTTTCATCATAGTGCTTTTACCAATGCATAAAATGCATGGAGAAGTCATTTCGAATGACTGGTCCTCAGTGTTGTGAGAACGATGACTGGTTAAAATTTTTGGTGGTTTCTTGTTCAGTCCATAGGCCTACATCATGTGGCAAACCGGTGAGCATGTGGCTCTATTAGTATAGGAGATACCTGAAAACATATCACACTTTTCATCATAGTGCTTTTACCAATGCATAAAATGCATGGAGAAGTCATTTCGAATGACTGGTCCTCAGTGTTGTGAGAACGATGACTGGTTAAAATTTTTGGTGGTTTCTTGTTCAGTCCATAGGCCTACATCATGTGGCAAACCGGTGAGCATGTGGCTCTATTAGTATAGGAGATACCTGAAAACATATCACACTTTTCATCATAGTGCTTTTACCAATGCATAAAATGCATGGAGAAGTCATTTCGAATGACTGGTCCTCAGTGTTGTGAGAACGATGACTGGTTAAAATTTTTGGTGGTTTCTTGTTCAGTCCATAGGCCTACATCATGTGGCAAACCGGTGAGCATGTGGCTCTATTAGTATAGGAGATACCTGAAAACATATCACACTTTTCATCATAGTGCTTTTACCAATGCATAAAATGCATGGAGAAGTCATTTCGAATGACTGGTCCTCAGTGTTGTGAGAACGATGACTGGTTAAAATTTTTGGTGGTTTCTTGTTCAGTCCATAGGCCTACATCATGTGGCAAACCGGTGAGCATGTGGCTCTATTAGTATAGGAGATACCTGAAAACATATCACACTTTTCATCATAGTGCTTTTACCAATGCATAAAATGCATGGAGAAGTCATTTCGAATGACTGGTCCTCAGTGTTGTGAGAACGATGACTGGTTAAAATTTTTGGTGGTTTCTTGTTCAGTCCATAGGCCTACATCATGTGGCAAACCGGTGAGCATGTGGCTGTATTAGTATATGAGATACCTGAAAACATCACACTTTTCATCATAGTGCTTTTACCAATGCATAAAATGCATGGAGAAGTCATTTCGAATGACTGGTCCTCAGTGTTGTGAGAACGATGACTGGTTAAAATTTTTGGTGGTTTCTTGTTCAGTCCATAGGCCTACATCATGTGGCAAACCGGTGAGCATGTGGCTCTATTAGTATAGGAGATACCTGAAAACATATCACACTTTTCATCATAGTGCTTTTACCAATGCATAAAATGCATGGAGAAGTCATTTCGAATGACTGGTCCTCAGTGTTGTGAGAACGATGACTGGTTAAAATTTTTGGTGGTTTCTTGTTCAGTCCATAGGCCTACATCATGTGGCAAACCGGTGAGCATGTGGCTATATTAGTATAGGAGATACCTGAAAACATATCACACTTTTCATCATAGTGCTTTTACCAATGCATAAAATGCATGGAGAAGTCATTTCGAATGACTGGTCCTCAGTGTTGTGAGAATGATGACTGGTTAAAATTTTTGGTGGTTTCTTGTTCAGTCCATAGGCCTACATCATGTGGCAAACCGGTGAGCATGTGGCTCTATTAGTATAGGAGATACCTGAAAACATATCACACTTTTCATCATAGTGCTTTTACCAATGCATAAAATGCATGGAGAAGTCATTTCGAATGACTGGTCCTCAGTGTTGTGAGAACGATGACTGGTTAAAATTTTTGGTGGTTTCTTGTTCAGTCCATAGGCCTACATCATGTGGCAAACCGGTGAGCATGTGGCTTTATTAGTATAGGAGATACCTGAAAACATATCACACTTTTCATCATAGTGCTTTTACCAATGCATAAAATGCATGGAGAAGTCATTTCGAATGACTGGTCTTCAGTGTTGTGAGAACGATGACTGGTTAAAATTTTTGGTGGTTTCTTGTTCAGTCCATAGGCCTACATCATGTGGCAAACCGGTGAGCATGTGGCTCTATTAGTATAGGAGATACCTGAAAACATATCACACTTTTCATCATAGTGCTTTTACCAATGCATAAAATGCATGGAGAAAACATTTCGAATGACTGGTCCTCAGTGTTGTGAGAACGATGACTGGTTAAAATTTTTGGTGGTTTCTTGTTCAGTCCATAGGCCTACATCATGTGGCAAACCGGTGAGCATGTGGCTCTATTAGTATAGGAGATACCTGAAAACATATCACACTTTTCATCATAGTGCTTTTACCAATGCATAAAATGCATGGAGAAGTCATTTCGAATGACTGGTCCTCAGTGTTGTGAGAACGATGACTGGATAAAATTTTTGGTGGTTTCTTGTTCAGTCCATAGGCCTACATCATGTGGCAAACCGGTGAGCATGTGGCTCTATTAGTATAGGAGATACCTGAAAACATATCACACTTTTCATCATAGTGCTTTTACCAATGCATAAAATGCATGGAGAAGTCATTTCGAATGACTGGTCCTCAGTGTTGTGAGAATGATGACTGGTTAAAATTTTTCGTGGTTTCTTGTTCAGTCCATAGGCCTACATTATGTGGCAAACCGGTGAGCATGTGGCTCTATTAGTATAGGAGATACCTGAAAACATATCACACTTTTCATCATAGTGCTTTTACCAATGCATAAAATGCATGGAGAAGTCATTTCGAATGACTGGTCCTCAGTGTTGTGAGAACGATGACTGGTTAAAATTTTTGGTGGTTTCTTGTTCAGTCCATAGGCCTACATCATGTGGCAAACCGGTGAGCATGTGGCTCGATTAGTATAGGAGATACCTGAAAACATATCACACTTTTCATCATAGTGCTTTTACCAATGCATAAAATGCATGGAGAAGTCATTTCGAATGACTGGTCCTCAGTGTTGTGAGAACGATGACTGGTTAAAATTTTTGGTGGTTTCTTGTTCAGTCCATAGGCCTACATCATGTGGCAAACCGGTGAGCATGTGGCTCTATTAGTATAGGAGATACCTGAAAACATATCACACTTTTCATCATAGTGCTTTTACCAATGCATAAAATGCATGGAGAAGTCATTTCGAATGACTGGTCCTCAGTGTTGTGAGAACGATGACTGGTTAAAATTTTTGGTGGTTTCTTGTTCAGTCCATAGGCCTACATCATGTGGCAAACCGGTGAGCATGTGGCTCTATTAGTATAGGAGATACCTGAAAACATATCACACTTTTCATCATAGTGCTTTTACCAATGCATAAAATGCATGGAGAAGTCATTTCGAATGACTGGTCCTCAGTGTTGTGAGAACGATGACTGGTTAAAATTTTTGGTGGTTTCTTGTTCAGTCCATAGGCCTACATCATATGGCAAACCGGTGAGCATGTGGCTCTATTAGTATAGGAGATACCTGAAAACATATCACACTTTTCATCATAGTGCTTTTACCAATGCATAAAATGCATGGAGAAGTCATTTCGAATGACTGGTCCTCAGTGTTGTGAGAACGATGACTGGATAAAATTTTTGGTGGTTTCTTGTTCAGTCCATAGGCCTACATCATGTGGCAAACCGGTGAGCATGTGGCTCTATTAGTATAGGAGATACCTGAAAACATATCACACTTTTCATCATAGTGCTTTTACCAATGCATAAAATGCATGGAGAAGTCATTTCGAATGACTGGTCCTCAGTGTTGTGAGAACGATGACTGGTTAAAATTTTTGGTGGTTTCTTGTTCAGTCCATAGGCCTACATCATGTGGCAAACCGGTGAGCATGTGGCTCTATTAGTATAGGAGATACCTGAAAACATATCACACTTTTCATCATAGTGCTTTTACCAATGCATAAAATGCATGGAGAAGTCATTTCGAATGACTGGTCCTCAGTGTTGTGAGAACGATGACTGGTTAAAATTTTTGGTGGTTTCTTGTTCAGTCCATAGGCCTACATCATGTGGCAAACCGGTGAGCATGTGGCTCTATTAGTATAGGAGATACCTGAAAACATATCACACTTTTCATCATAGTGCTTTTACCAATGCATAAAATGCATGGAGAAGTCATTTCGAATGACTGGTCCTCAGTGTTGTGAGAATGATGACTGGTTAAAATTTTTGGTGGTTTCTTGTTCAGTCCATAGGCCTACATCATGTGGCAAACCGGTGAGCATGTGGCTCTATTAGTATAGGAGATACCTGAAAACATATCACACTTTTCATCATAGTGCTTTTACCAATGCATAAAATGCATGGAGAAGTCATTTCGAATGACTGGTCCTCAGTGTTGTGAGAACGATGACTGGTTAAAATTTTTGGTGGTTTCTTGTTCAGTCCATAGGCCTACATCATGTGGCAAACCGGTGAGCATGTGGCTTTATAAGTATAGGAGATACCTGAAAACATATCACACTTTTCATCATAGTGCTTTTACCAATGCATAAAATGCATGGAGAAGTCATTTCGAATGACTGGTCTTCAGTGTTGTGAGAACGATGACTGGTTAAAATTTTTGGTGGTTTCTTGTTCAGTCCATAGGCCTACATCATGTGGCAAACCGGTGAGCATGTGGCTCTATTAGTATAGGAGATACCTGAAAACATATCACACTTTTCATCATAGTGCTTTTACCAATGCATAAAATGCATGGAGAAAACATTTCGAATGACTGGTCCTCAGTGTTGTGAGAACGATGACTGGTTAAAATTTTTGGTGGTTTCTTGTTCAGTCCATAGGCCTACATCATGTGGCAAACCGGTGAGCATGTGGCTCTATTAGTATAGGAGATACCTGAAAACATATCACACTTTTCATCATAGTGCTTTTACCAATGCATAAAATGCATGGAGAAGTCATTTCGAATGACTGGTCCTCAGTGTTGTGAGAACGATGACTGGATAAAATTTTTGGTGGTTTCTTGTTCAGTCCATAGGCCTACATCATGTGGCAAACCGGTGAGCATGTGGCTCTATTAGTATAGGAGATACCTGAAAACATATCACACTTTTCATCATAGTGCTTTTACCAATGCATAAAATGCATGGAGAAGTCATTTCGAATGACTGGTCCTCAGTGTTGTGAGAATGATGACTGGTTAAAATTTTTCGTGGTTTCTTGTTCAGTCCATAGGCCTACATTATGTGGCAAACCGGTGAGCATGTGGCTCTATTAGTATAGGAGATACCTGAAAACATATCACACTTTTCATCATAGTGCTTTTACCAATGCATAAAATGCATGGAGAAGTCATTTCGAATGACTGGTCCTCAGTGTTGTGAGAACGATGACTGGTTAAAATTTTTGGTGGTTTCTTGTTCAGTCCATAGGCCTACATCATGTGGCAAACCGGTGAGCATGTGGCTCTATTAGTATAGGAGATACCTGAAAACATATCACACTTTTCATCATAGTGCTTTTACCAATGCATAAAATGCATGGAGAAGTCATTTCGAATGACTGGTCCTCAGTGTTGTGAGAACGATGACTGGTTAAAATTTTTGGTGGTTTCTTGTTCAGTCCATAGGCCTACATCATGTGGCAAACCGGTGAGCATGTGGCTCTATTAGTATAGGAGATACCTGAAAACATATCACACTTTTCAATCATAGTGCTTTTACCAATGCATAAAATGCATGGAGAAGTCATTTCGAATGACTGGTCCTCAGTGTTGTGAGAACGATGACTGGTTAAAATTTTTGGTGGTTTCTTGTTCAGTCCATAGGCCTACATCATGTGGCAAACCGGTGAGCATGTGGCTCTATTAGTATAGGAGATACCTGAAAACATATCACACTTTTCATCATAGTGCTTTTACCAATGCATAAAATGCATGGAGAAGTCATTTCGAATGACTGGTCCTCAGTGTTGTGAGAACGATGACTGGTTAAAATTTTTGGTGGTTTCTTGTTCAGTCCATAGGCCTACATCATGCGGCAAACCGGTGAGCATGTGGCTCTATTAGTATAGGAGATACCTGAAAACATATCACACTTTTCATCATAGTGCTTTTACCAATGCATAAAATGCATGGAGAAGTCATTTCGAATGACTGGTCCTCAGTGTTGTGAGAACGATGACTGGTTAAAATTTTTGGTGGTTTCTTGTTCAGTCCATAGGCCTACATCATGTGGCAAACCGGTGAGCATGTGGCTCTATTAGTATAGGAGATACCTGAAAACATATCACACTTTTCATCATAGTGCTTTTACCAATGCATAAAATGCATGGAGAAGTCATTTCGAATGACTGGTCCTCAGTGTTGTGAGAACGATGACTGGTTAAAATTTTTGGTGGTTTCTTGTTCAGTCCATAGGCCTACATCATGTGGCAAACCGGTGAGCATGTGGCTCTATTAGTATAGGAGATACCTGAAAACATATCACACTTTTCATCATAGTGCTTTTACCAATGCATAAAATGCATGGAGAAGTCATTTCGAATGACTGGTCCTCAGTGTTGTGAGAACGATGACTGGATAAAATTTTTGGTGGTTTCTTGTTCAGTCCATAGGCCTACATCATGTGGCAAACCGGTGAGCATGTGGCTCTATTAGTATAGGAGATACCTGAAAACATATCACACTTTTCATCATAGTGCTTTTACCAATGCATAAAATGCATGGAGAAGTCATTTCGAATGACTGGTCCTCAGTGTTGTGAGAATGATGACTGGTTAAAATTTTTCGTGGTTTCTTGTTCAGTCCATAGGCCTACATCATGTGGCAAACCGGTGAGCATGTGGCTCTATTAGTATAGGAGATACCTGAAAACATATCACACTTTTCATCATAGTGCTTTTACCAATGCATAAAATGCATGGAGAAGTCATTTCGAATGACTGGTCCTCAGTGTTGTGAGAACGATGACTGGTTAAAATTTTTGGTGGTTTCTTGTTCAGTCCATAGGCCTACATCATGTGGCAAACCGGTGAGCATGTGGCTCGATTAGTATAGGAGATACCTGAAAACATATCACACTTTTCATCATAGTGCTTTTACCAATGCATAAAATGCATGGAGAAAACATTTCGAATGACTGGTCCTCAGTGTTGTGAGAACGATGACTGGTTAAAATTTTTGGTGGTTTCTTGTTCAGTCCATAGGCCTACATCATGTGGCAAACCGGTGAGCATGTGGCTCTATTAGTATAGGAGATACCTGAAAACATATCACACTTTTCATCATAGTGCTTTTACCAATGCATAAAATGCATGGAGAAGTCATTTCGAATGACTGGTCCTCAGTGTTGTGAGAACGATGACTGGTTAAAATTTTTGGTGGTTTCTTGTTCAGTCCATAGGCCTACATCATGTGGCAAACCGGTGAGCATGTGGCTCTATTAGTATAGGAGATACCTGAAAACATATCACACTTTTCATCATAGTGCTTTTACCAATGCATAAAATGCATGGAGAAGTCATTTCGAATGACTGGTCCTCAGTGTTGTGAGAACGATGACTGGTTAAAATTTTTGGTGGTTTCTTGTTCAGTCCATAGGCCTACATCATGTGGCAAACCGGTGAGCATGTGGCTCTATTAGTATAGGAGATACCTGAAAACATATCACACTTTTCATCATAGTGCTTTTACCAATGCATAAAATGCATGGAGAAGTCATTTCGAATGACTGGTCCTCAGTGTTGTGAGAACGATGACTGGATAAAATTTTTGGTGGTTTCTTGTTCAGTCCATAGGCCTACATCATGTGGCAAACCGGTGAGCATGTGGCTCTATTAGTATAGGAGATACCTGAAAACATATCACACTTTTCATCATAGTGCTTTTACCAATGCATAAAATGCATGGAGAAGTCATTTCGAATGACTGGTCCTCAGTGTTGTGAGAATGATGACTGGTTAAAATTTTTCGTGGTTTCTTGTTCAGTCCATAGGCCTACATCATGTGGCAAACCGGTGAGCATGTGGCTCTATTAGTATAGGAGATACCTGAAAACATATCACACTTTTCATCATAGTGCTTTTACCAATGCATAAAATGCATGGAGAAGTCATTTCGAATGACTGGTCCTCAGTGTTGTGAGAACGATGACTGGTTAAAATTTTTGGTGGTTTCTTGTTCAGTCCATAGGCCTACATCATGTGGAAAACCGGTGAGCATGTGGCTCGATTAGTATAGGAGATACCTGAAAACATATCACACTTTTCATCTTAGTGCTTTTACCAATGCATAAAATGCATGGAGAAGTCATTTCGAATGACTGGTCCTCAGTGTTGTGAGAACGATGACTGGTTAAAATTTTTGGTGGTTTCTTGTTCAGTCCATAGGCCTACATCATGTGGCAAACCGGTGAGCATGTGGCTCTATTAGTATAGGAGATACCTGAAAACATATCACACTTTTCATCATAGTGCTTTTACCAATGCATAAAATGCATGGAGAAGTCATTTCGAATGACTGGTCCTCAGTGTTGTGAGAACGATGACTGGTTAAAATTTTTGGTGGTTTCTTGTTCAGTCCATAGGCCTACATCATGTGGCAAACCGGTGAGCATGTGGCTCTATTAGTATAGGAGATACCTGAAAACATATCACACTTTTCATCATAGTGCTTTTACCAATGCATAAAATGCATGGAGAAGTCATTTCGAATGACTGGTCCTCAGTGTTGTGAGAACGATGACTGGTTAAAATTTTTGGTGGTTTCTTGTTCAGTCCATAGGCCTACATCATGTGGCAAACCGGTGAGCATGTGGCTCTATTAGTATAGGAGATACCTGAAAACATATCACACTTTTCAATCATAGTGCTTTTACCAATGCATAAAATGCATGGAGAAGTCATTTCGAATGACTGGTCCTCAGTGTTGTGAGAACGATGACTGGTTAAAATTTTTGGTGGTTTCTTGTTCAGTCCATAGGCCTACATCATGTGGCAAACCGGTGAGCATGTGGCTCTATTAGTATAGGAGATACCTGAAAACATATCACACTTTTCATCATAGTGCTTTTACCAATGCATAAAATGCATGGAGAAGTCATTTCGAATGACTGGTCCTCAGTGTTGTGAGAACGATGACTGGTTAAAATTTTTGGTGGTTTCTTGTTCAGTCCATAGGCCTACATCATGTGGCAAACCGGTGAGCATGTGGCTCTATTAGTATAGGAGATACCTGAAAACATATCACACTTTTCATCATAGTGCTTTTACCAATGCATAAAATGCATGGAGAAGTCATTTCGAATGACTGGTCCTCAGTGTTGTGAGAACGATGACTGGATAAAATTTTTGGTGGTTTCTTGTTCAGTCCATAGGCCTACATCATGTGGCAAACCGGTGAGCATGTGGCTCTATTAGTATAGGAGATACCTGAAAACATATCACACTTTTCATCATAGTGCTTTTACCAATGCATAAAATGCATGGAGAAGTCATTTCGAATGACTGGTCCTCAGTGTTGTGAGAACGATGACTGGTTAAAATTTTTGGTGGTTTCTTGTTCAGTCCATAGGCCTACATCATGTGGCAAACCGGTGAGCATGTGGCTCTATTAGTATAGGAGATACCTGAAAACATATCACACTTTTCATCATAGTGCTTTTACCAATGCATAAAATGCATGGAGAAGTCATTTCGAATGACTGGTCCTCAGTGTTGTGAGAACGATGACTGGTTAAAATTTTTGGTGGTTTCTTGTTCAGTCCATAGGCCTACATCATGTGGCAAACCGGTGAGCATGTGGCTCTATTAGTATAGGAGATACCTGAAAACATATCACACTTTTCATCATAGTGCTTTTACCAATGCATAAAATGCATGGAGAAGTCATTTCGAATGACTGGTCCTCAGTGTTGTGAGAACGATGACTGGTTAAAATTTTTGGTGGTTTCTTGTTCAGTCCACAGGCCTACATCATGTGGCAAACCGGTGAGCATGTGGCTCTATTAGTATAGGAGATACCTGAAAACATATCACACTTTTCATCATAGTGCTTTTACCAATGCATAAAATGCATGGAGAAGTCATTTCGAATGACTGGTCCTCAGTGTTGTGAGAACGATGACTGGTTAAAATTTTTGGTGGTTTCTTGTTCAGTCCACAGGCCTACATCATGTGGCAAACCGGTGAGCATGTGGCTCTATTAGTATAGGAGATACCTGAAAACATATCACACTTTTCATCATAGTGCTTTTACCAATGCATAAAATGCATGGAGAAGTCATTTCGAATGACTGGTCCTCAGTGTTGTGAGAACGATGACTGGTTAAAATTTTTGGTGGTTTCTTGTTCAGTCCATAGGCCTACATCATGTGGCAAACCGGTGAGCATGTGGCTCTATTAGTATAGGAGATACCTGAAAACATATCACACTTTTCATCATAGTGCTTTTACCAATGCATAAAATGCATGGAGAAGTCATTTCGAATGACTGGTCCTCAGTGTTGTGAGAACGATGACTGGTTAAAATTTTTGGTGGTTTCTTGTTCAGTCCATAGGCCTACATCATGTGGCAAACCGGTGAGCATGTGGCTCTATTAGTATAGGAGATACCTGAAAACATATCACACTTTTCATCATAGTGCTTTTACCAATGCATAAAATGCATGGAGAAGTCATTTCGAATGACTGGTCCTCAGTGTTGTGAGAACGATGACTGGTTAAAATTTTTGGTGGTTTCTTGTTCAGTCCATAGGCCTACATCATGTGGCAAACCGGTGAACATGTGGCTCTATTAGTATAGGAGATACCTGAAAACATATCACACTTTTCAATCATAGTGCTTTTACCAATGCATAAAATGCATGGAGAAGTCATTTCGAATGACTGGTCCTCAGTGTTGTGAGAACGATGACTGGTTAAAATTTTTGGTGGTTTCTTGTTCAGTCCATAGGCCTACATCATGTGGCAAACCGGTGAGCATGTGGCTCTATTAGTATAGGAGATACCTGAAAACATATCACACTTTTCATCATAGTGCTTTTACCAATGCATAAAATGCATGGAGAAGTCATTTCGAATGACTGGTCCTCAGTGTTGTGAGAACGATGACTGGTTAAAATTTTTGGTGGTTTCTTGTTCAGTCCATAGGCCTACATCATGTGGCAAACCGGTGAGCATGTGGCTCTATTAGTATAGGAGATACCTGAAAACATATCACACTTTTCATCATAGTGCTTTTACCAATGCATAAAATGCATGGAGAAGTCATTTCGAATGACTGGTCCTCAGTGTTGTGAGAACGATGACTGGATAAAATTTTTGGTGGTTTCTTGTTCAGTCCATAGGCCTACATCATGTGGCAAACCGGTGAGCATGTGGCTCTATTAGTATAGGAGATACCTGAAAACATATCACACTTTTCATCATAGTGCTTTTACCAATGCATAAAATGCATGGAGAAGTCATTTCGAATGACTGGTCCTCAGAGTGTTGTGAGAACGATGACTGGTTAAAATTTTTGGTGGTTTCTTGTTCAGTCCATAGGCCTACATCATGTGGCAAACCGGTGAGCATGTGGCTCTATTAGTATAGGAGATACCTGAAAACATATCACACTTTTCATCATAGTGCTTTTACCAATGCATAAAATGCATGGAGAAGTCATTTCGAATGACTGGTCCTCAGTGTTGTGAGAACGATGACTGGTTAAAATTTTTGGTGGTTTCTTGTTCAGTCCATAGGCCTACATCATGTGGCAAACCGGTGAGCATGTGGCTCTATTAGTATAGGAGATACCTGAAAACATATCACACTTTTCATCATAGTGCTTTTACCAATGCATAAAATGCATGGAGAAGTCATTTCGAATGACTGGTCCTCAGTGTTGTGAGAACGATGACTGGTTAAAATTTTTGGTGGTTTCTTGTTCAGTCCACAGGCCTACATCATGTGGCAAACCGGTGAGCATGTGGCTCTATTAGTATAGGAGATACCTGAAAACATATCACACTTTTCATCATAGTGCTTTTACCAATGCATAAAATGCATGGAGAAGTCATTTCGAATGACTGGTCCTCAGTGTTGTGAGAACGATGACTGGTTAAAAATTTTGGGTGGTTTCTTGTTCAGTCCACAGGCCTACATCATGTGGCAAACCGGTGAGCATGTGGCTCTATTAGTATAGGAGATACCTGAAAACATATCACACTTTTCATCATAGTGCTTTTACCAATGCATAAAATGCATGGAGAAGTCATTTCGAATGACTGGTCCTCAGTGTTGTGAGAACGATGACTGGTTAAAATTTTTGGTGGTTTCTTGTTCAGTCCATAGGCCTACATCATGTGGCAAACCGGTGAGCATGTGGCTCTATTAGTATAGGAGATACCTGAAAACATCACACTTTTCATCATAGTGCTTTTACCAATGCATAAAATGCATGGAGAAGTCATTTACGAATGACTGGTCCTCAGTGTTGTGAGAACGATGACTGGTTAAAATTTTTGGTGGGTTTCTTGTTCAGTCCATAGGCCTACATCATGTGGCAAACCGGTGAGCATGTGGCTCTATTAGTATAGGAGATACCTGAAAACATATCACACTTTTCATCATAGTGCTTTTACCAATGCATAAAATGCATGGAGAAGTCATTTCGAATGACTGGTCCTCAGTGTTGTGAGAACGATGACTGGTTAAAATTTTTGGTGGTTTCTTGTTCAGTCCATAGGCCTACATCATGTGGCAAACCGGTGAGCATGTGGCTCTATTAGTATAGGAGATACCTGAAAACATATCACACTTTTCATCATAGTGCTTTTACCAATGCATAAAATGCATGGAGAAGTCATTTCGAATGACTGGTCCTCAGTGTTGTGAGAACGATGACTGGATAAAATTTTTGGTGGTTTCTTGTTCAGTCCATAGGCCTACATCATGTGGCCAAACCGGTGAGCATGTGGCTCTATTAGTATAGGAGATACCTGAAAACATATCACACTTTTCATCATAGTGCTTTTACCAATGCATAAAATGCATGGAGAAGTCATTTCGAATGACTGGTCCTCAGTGTTGTGAGAATGATGACTGGTTAAAATTTTTCGTGGTTTCTTGTTCAGTCCATAGGCCTACATCATGTGGCAAAACCGGTGAGCATGTGGCTCTATTAGTATAGGAGATACCTGAAAACATATCACACTTTTCATCATAGTGCTTTTACCAATGCATAAAATGCATGGAGAAGTCATTTCGAATGACTGGTCCTCAGTGTTGTGAGAACGATGACTGGTTAAAATTTTTGGTGGTTTCTTGTTCAGTCCATAGGCCTACATCATGTGGCAAACCGGTGAGCATGTGGCTCGATTAGTATAGGGAGATACCTGAAAACATATCACACTTTTCATCATAGTGCTTTTACCAATGCATAAAATGCATGGAGAAGTCATTTCGAATGACTGGTCCTCAGTGTTGTGAGAACGATGACTGGTTAAAATTTTTGGTGGTTTCTTGTTCAGTCCATAGGCCTACATCATGTGGCAAACCGGTGAGCATGTGGCCTCTATTAGTATAGGAGATACCTGAAAACATATCACACTTTCATCATAGTGCTTTTACCAATGCATAAAATGCATGGAGAAGTCATTTCGAATGACTGGTCCTCAGTGTTGTGAGAACGATGACTGGTTAAAATTTTTGGTGGTTTCTTGTTCAGTCCATAGGCCTACATCATGTGGCAAACCGGTGAGCATGTGGCTCTATTAGTATAGGAGATACCTGAAAACATATCACACTTTTCATCATAGTGCTTTTACCAATGCATAAAATGCATGGAGAAGTCATTTCGAATGACTGGTCCTCAGTGTTGTGAGAACGATGACTGGTTAAAATTTTTGGTGGTTTCTTGTTCAGTCCATAGGCCTACATCATGTGGCAAACCGGTGAGCATGTGGCTCTATTAGTATAGGAGATACCTGAAAAACATAACACACTTTTCATCATAGTGCTTTTACCAATGCATAAAATGCATGGAGAAGTCATTTCGAATGACTGGTCCTCAGTGTTGTGAGAACGATGACTGGTTAAAATTTTTGGTGGTTTCTTGTTCAGTCCACAGGCCTACATCATGTGGCAAACCGGTGAGCATGTGGCTCTATTAGTATAGGAGATACCTGAAAACATATCACACTTTTCATCATAGTGCTTTTACCAATGCATAAAATGCATGGAGAAGTCATTTCGAATGACTGGTCCTCAGTGTTGTGAGAACGATGACTGGTTAAAATTTTTGGTGGTTTCTTGTTCAGTCCATAGGCCTACAGCATGTGGCAAACCGGTGAGCATGTGGCTCTATTAGTATAGGAGATACCTGAAAATATATCACACTTTTCATCATAGTGCTTTTACCAATGCATAAAATGCATGGAGAAGTCATTTCGAATGACTGGTCCTCAGTGTTGTGAGAACGATGACTGGTTAAAATTTTTGGTGGTTTCTTGTTCAGTCCATAGGCCTACAGCATGTGGCAAACCGGTGAGCATGTGGCTCTATTAGTATAGGAGATACCTGAAAACATATCACACTTTTCATCATAGTGCTTTTACCAATGCATAAAATGCATGGAGAAGTCATTTCGAATGACTGGTCCTCAGTGTTGTGAGAACGATGACTGGTTAAATTTTTGGTGGTTTTCTTGTTCAGTCCACAGGCCTACATCATGTGGCAAACCGGTGAGCATGTGGCTCTATTAGTATAGGAGATACCTGAAAACATATCACACTTTTCATCATAGTGCTTTTACCAATGCATAAAATGCATGGAGAAGTCATTTCGAATGACTGGTCCTCAGTGTTGTGAGAACGATGACTGGTTAAAATTTTTGGTGGGTTTCTTGTTCAGTCCATAGGCCTACATCATGTGGCAAACCGGTGAGCATGTGGCTCTATTAGTATAGGAGATACCTGAAAACATCACACTTTTCATCATAGTGCTTTTACCAATGCATAAAATGCATGGAGAAGTCATTTCGAATGACTGGTCCTCAGTGTTGTGAGAACGATGACTGGTTAAAATTTTTGGTGGTTTCTTGTTCAGTCCATAGGCCTACATCATGTGGCAAACCGGTGAGCATGTGGCTCTATTAGTATAGGAGATACCTGAAAACATATCACACTTTTCATCATAGTGCTTTTACCAATGCATAAAATGCATGGAGAAGTCATTTCGAATGACTGGTCCTCAGTGTTGTGAGAACGATGACTGGTTAAAATTTTTGGTGGTTTCTTGTTCAGTCCATAGGCCTACATCATGTGGCAAACCGGTGAGCATGTGGCTCTATTAGTATAGGAGATACCTGAAAACATATCACACTTTTCATCATAGTGCTTTTACCAATGCATAAAATGCATGGAGAAGTCATTTCGAATGACTGGTCCTCAGTGTTGTGAGAACGATGACTGGATAAAATTTTTGGTGGTTTCTTGTTCAGTCCATAGGCCCTACATCATGTGGCAAACCGGTGAGCATGTGGCTCTATTAGTATAGGAGATACCTGAAAACATATCACACTTTTCATCATAGTGCTTTTACCAATGCATAAAATGCATGGAGAAGTCATTTCGAATGACTGGTCCTCAGTGTTTGTGAGAATGATGACTGGTTAAAATTTTTCGTGGTTTCTTGTTCAGTCCATAGGCCTACATCATGTGGCAAACCGGTGAGCATGTGGCTCTATTAGTATAGGAGATACCTGAAAAACATATCACACTTTTCATCATAGTGCTTTTACCAATGCATAAAATGCATGGAGAAGTCATTTCGAATGACTGGTCCTCAGTGTTGTGAGAACGATGACTGGTTAAAATTTTTGGTGGTTTCTTGTTCAGTCCATAGGCCTACATCATGTGGCAAACCGGTGAGCATGTGGCTCGATTAGTATAGGAGATACCTGAAAACATATCACACTTTTCATCATAGTGCTTTTACCAATGCATAAAATGCATGGAGAAGTCATTTCGAATGACTGGTCCTCAGTGTTGTGAGAACGATGACTGGTTAAAATTTTTGGTGGTTTCTTGTTCAGTCCATAGGCCTACATCATGTGGCAAACCGGTGAGCATGTGGCTCTATTAGTATAGGAGATACCTGAAAACATATCACACTTTTCATCATAGTGCTTTTACCAATGCATAAAATGCATGGAGAAGTCATTTCGAATGACTGGTCCTCAGTGTTGTGAGAACGATGACTGGTTAAAATTTTTGGTGGTTTCTTGTTCAGTCCATAGGCCTACATCATGTGGCAAACCGGTGAGCATGTGGCTCTATTAGTATAGGAGATACCTGAAAACATATCACACTTTTCATCATAGTGCTTTTACCAATGCATAAAATGCATGGAGAAGTCATTTCGAATGACTGGTCCTCAGTGTTGTGAGAACGATGACTGGTTAAAATTTTTGGTGGTTTCTTGTTCAGTCCATAGGCCTACATCATGTGGCAAACCGGTGAGCATGTGGCTCTATTAGTATAGGAGATACCTGAAAAACATATCACACTTTTCATCATAGTGCTTTTACCAATGCATAAAATGCATGGAGAAGTCATTTCGAATGACTGGTCCTCAGTGTTGTGAGAACGATGACTGGTTAAAATTTTTGGTGGTTTCTTGTTCAGTCCATAGGCCTACATCATGTGGCAAACCGGTGAGCATGTGGCTCTATTAGTATAGGAGATACCTGAAAACATAACACACTTTTCATCATAGTGCTTTTACCAATGCATAAAATGCATGGAGAAGTCATTTCGAATGACTGGTCCTCAGTGTTGTGAGAACGATGACTGGTTAAAATTTTTGGTGGTTTCTTGTTCAGTCCACAGGCCTACATCATGTGGCAAACCGGTGAGCATGTGGCTCTATTAGTATAGGGAGATACCTGAAAACATATCACACTTTTCATCATAGTGCTTTTACCAATGCATAAAATGCATGGAGAAGTCATTTCGAATGACTGGTCCTCAGTGTTGTGAGAACGATGACTGGTTAAAATTTTTGGTGGTTTCTTGTTCAGTCCATAGGCCTACAGCATGTGGCAAACCGGTGAGCATGTGGCTCTATTAGTATAGGAGATACCTGAAAAATATATCACACTTTTCATCATAGTGCTTTTACCAATGCATAAAATGCATGGAGAAGTCATTTCGAATGACTGGTCCTCAGTGTTGTGAGAACGATGACTGGTTAAAATTTTTGGTGGTTTCTTGTTCAGTCCATAGGCCTACAGCATGTGGCAAACCGGTGAGCATGTGGCTCTATTAGTATAGGAGATACCTGAAAACATATCACACTTTTCATCATAGTGCTTTTACCAATGCATAAAATGCATGGAGAAGTCATTTCGAATGACTGGTCCTCAGTGTTGAGAGAACGATGACTGGTTAAAATTTTTGGTGGTTTCTTGTTCAGTCCATAGGCCTACATCATGTGGCAAACCGGTGAGCATGTGGCTCTATTAGTATAGGAGATACCTGAAAACATATCACACTTTTCATCATAGTGCTTTTACCAATGCATAAAATGCATGGAGAAGTCATTTCGAATGACTGGTCCTCAGTGTTGTGAGAACGATGACTGGTTAAAATTTTTGGTGGTTTCTTGTTCAGTCCATAGGCCTACATCATGTGGCAAACCGGTGAGCATGTGGCTCTATTAGTATAGGAGATACCTGAAAACATATCACACTTTTCATCATAGTGCTTTTACCAATGCATAAAATGCATGGAGAAGTCATTTCGAATGACTGGTCCTCAGTGTTGTGAGAACGATGACTGGTTAAAATTTTTGGTGGTTTCTTGTTCAGTCCATAGGGCCTACATCATGTGGCAAACCGGTGAGCATGTGGCTCTATTAGTATAGGAGATACCTGAAAAACATATCACACTTTTCATCATAGTGCTTTTACCAATGCATAAAATGCATGGAGAAGTCATTTCGAATGACTGGTCCTCAGTGTTGTGAGAACGATGACTGGTTAAAATTTTGGTGGTTTCTTGTTCAGTCCATAGGCCTACATCATGTGGCAAACCGGTGAGCATGTGGCTCTATTAGTATAGGAGATACCTGAAAACATATCACACTTTTCAATCATAGTGCTTTTACCAATGCATAAAATGCATGGAGAAGTCATTTCGAATGACTGGTCCTCAGTGTTGTGAGAACGATGACTGGTTAAAATTTTTGGTGGTTTCTTGTTCAGTCCATAGGCCTACATCATGTGGCAAACCGGTGAGCATGTGGCTCTATTAGTATAGGAGATACCTGAAAACATATCACACTTTTCATCATAGTGCTTTTACCAATGCATAAAATGCATGGAGAAGTCATTTCGAATGACTGGTCCTCAGTGTTGTGAGAATGATGACTGGTTAAAATTTTTGGTGGTTTCTTGTTCAGTCCATAGGCCTACATCATGTGGCAAACCGGTGAGCATGTGGCTCTATTAGTATAGGAGATACCTGAAAACATATCACACTTTTCATCATAGTGCTTTTACCAATGCATAAAATGCATGGAGAAGTCATTTCGAATGACTGGTCCTCAGTGTTGTGAGAACGATGACTGGTTAAAATTTTTGGTGGTTTCTTGTTCAGTCCATAGGCCTACATCATGCGGCAAACCGGTGAGCATGTGGCTCTATTAGTATAGGAGATACCTGAAAACATATCACACTTTTCATCATAGTGCTTTTACCAATGCATAAAATGCATGGAGAAGTCATTTCGAATGACTGGTCCTCAGTGTTGTGAGAACGATGACTGGTTAAAATTTTTGGTGGTTTCTTGTTCAGTCCATAGGCCTACATCATGTGGCAAACCGGTGAGCATGTGGCTCTATTAGTATAGGAGATACCTGAAAACATATCACACTTTTCATCATAGTGCTTTTACCAATGCATAAAATGCATGGAGAAGTCATTTCGAATGACTGGTCCTCAGTGTTGTGAGAACGATGACTGGTTAAAATTTTTGGTGGTTTCTTGTTCAGTCCATAGGCCTACATCATGTGGCAAACCGGTGAGCATGTGGCTCTATTAGTATAGGAGATACCTGAAAACATATCACACTTTTCATCATAGTGCTTTTACCAATGCATAAAATGCATGGAGAAGTCATTTCGAATGACTGGTCCTCAGTGTTGTGAGAACGATGACTGGATAAAATTTTTGGTGGTTTCTTGTTCAGTCCATAGGCCTACATCATGTGGCAAACCGGTGAGTATGTGGCTCTATTAGTATAGGAGATACCTGAAAACATATCACACTTTTCATCATAGTGCTTTTACCAATGCATAAAATGCATGGAGAAGTCATTTCGAATGACTGGTCCTCAGTGTTGTGAGAATGATGACTGGTTAAAATTTTTCGTGGTTTCTTGTTCAGTCCATAGGCCTACATCATGTGGCAAACCGGTGAGCATGTGGCTCTATTAGTATAGGAGATACCTGAAAACATATCACACTTTTCATCATAGTGCTTTTACCAATGCATAAAATGCATGGAGAAGTC
Organism: Ranitomeya imitator; assembly: GCF_032444005.1. NCBI lineage: Eukaryota > Metazoa > Chordata > Amphibia > Anura > Dendrobatidae > Ranitomeya > Ranitomeya imitator. The sequence continues at coordinate 12,993 of NW_027194809.1, read as the reverse complement.
ATTTCGAATGACTGGTCCTCAGTGTTGTGAGAACGATGACTGGTTAAAATTTTTGGTGGTTTCTTGTTCAGTCCATAGGCCTACATCATGTGGCAAACCGGTGAGCATGTGGCTCTATTAGTATAGGAGATACCTGAAAACATATCACACTTTTCATCATAGTGCTTTTACCAATGCATAAAATGCATGGAGAAGTCATTTCGAATGACTGGTCCTCAGTGTTGTGAGAACGATGACTGGTTAAATTTTTGGTGGTTTCTTGTTCAGTCCATAGGCCCTACATCATGTGGCAAACCGGTGAGCATGTGGCTCTATTAGTATAGGAGATACCTGAAACATATCACACACTTTTCATCATAGTGCTTTTACAATGCATAAAATGCATGGAGAAGTCATTTCGAATGACTGGTCCTCAGTGTTGTGAGAACGATGACTGGTTAAAATTTTTGGTGGTTTCTTGTTCAGTCCATAGGCCTACATCATGTGGCAAACCGGTGAGCATGTGGCTCTATTAGTATAGGAGATACCTGAAAACATATCACACTTTTCATCATAGTGCTTTTACCAATGCATAAATGCATGGAGAAGTCATTTCGAATGACTGGTCCTCAGTGTTGTGAGAACGATGACTGGTAAAATTTTGGTGGTTTCTTGTTCAGTCCATAGGCCTACATCATGTGGCAAACCGGTGAGCATATGGCTCTATTAGTATAGGAGATACCTGAAACATATCACACTTTTCATCATAGTGCTTTTACCAATGCATAAAATGCATGGAGAAGTCATTTCGAATGACTGGTCCTCAGTGTTGTGAGAACGATGACTGGTTAAAATTTTTGGTGGTTCTTGTTCAGTCCATAGGCCTACATCATGTGGCAAACCGGTGAGCATGTGGCTCTATTAGTATAGGAGATACCTGAAAACATATCACACTTTTCATCATAGTGCTTTTACCAATGCATAAAATGCATGGAGAAGTCATTTCGAATGACTGGTCCTCAGTGTTGTGAGAACGATGACTGGTTAAAATTTTTGGTGGGTTTCTTGTTCAGTCCATAGGCCTACATCATGTGGCAAACCGGTGAGCATGTGGCTCTATTAGTATAGGAGATACCTGAAAACATATCACACTTTTCATCATAGTGCTTTTACCAATGCATAAAATGCATGGAGAAGTCATTTCGAATGACTGGTCCTCAGTGTTGTGAGAACGATGACTGGTTAAAATTTTTGGTGGTTTCTTGTTCAGGTCCATAGGCCTACATCATGTGGCAAAACCGGTGAGCATGTGGCTCTATTAGTATAGGAGATACCTGAAAACATATCACACTTTTCATCATAGTGCTTTTACCAATGCATAAAATGCATGGAGAAGTCATTTCGAATGACTGGTCCTCAGTGTTGTGAGACGATGACTGGATAAAATTTTGGTGGTTTCTTGTTCAGTCCATAGGCCTACATCATGTGGCAAACCGGTGAGCATGTGGCTCTATTAGTATAGGAGATACCTGAAAACATATCACACTTTTCATCATAGTGCTTTTACCAATGCATAAAATGCATGGAGAAGTCATTTCGAATGAACTGGTCCTCATTGTTGTGAGAATGGATGACTGGTTAAAATTTTCGTGGTTTCTTGTTCAGTCCATAAGGCCCTACATCATGTGGCAAACCGGTGAGGCATGTGGCTCGATTAGTATAGGAGATACCTGAAAACATATCACACTTTTCATCATAGTGCTTTTACCAATGCATAAATGCATGGAGAAGTCATTTCGAATGACTGGTCCTCAGTGTTGTGAGAACGATGACTGGTTAAAATTTTTGGTGGTTTCTTGTTCAGTCCATAGGCCTACATCATGTGGCAAAACCGGTGAGCATGTGGCTCTATTAGTATAGGAGATACCTGAAAACATATCACACTTTTCATCATAGTGCTTTTACCAATGCATAAAATGCATGGAGAAGTCATTTCGAATGACTGGTCCTCAGTGTTGTGAGAACGATGACTGGTTAAAATTTTTGGTGGTTCTTGTTCAGTCCATAGGCCCTACATCATGTGGCAAACCGGTGAGCATGTGGCTCTATTAGTATAGGAGATACCTGAAAACATATCACACTTTTCATCATAGTGCTTTTACCAATGCATAAAATGCATGGAGAAGTCATTTCGAATGACTGGTCCTCAGTGTTGTGAGAACTGATGACTGGTTAAAATTTTTGGTGGTTTCTTGTTCAGTCCATAGGCCTACATCATGTGGCAAACCGGTGAGCATGTGGCTCTATTAGTATAGGAGATACCTGAAAACATATCACACTTTTCATCATAGTGCTTTTACCATGCATAAATGCATGGAGAAGTCATTTCGAATGACTGGTCCTCAGTGTTGTGAGAACGATGACTGGTTAAAATTTTTGGTGGTTTCTTGTTCAGTCCATAGGCCTACATCATGTGGCAAACCGGTGAGCATGTGGCTCTATTAGTATAGGAGATACCTGAAAACATATCACACTTTTCATCATAGTGCTTTTACCAATGCATAAAAATTGCATGGAGAAGTCATTTCGAATGACTGGTCCTCAGTGTTGTGAGAACGATGACTGGTTAAAATTTTTGGTGGTTTCTTGTTCAGTCCATAGGCCTACATCATGTGGCAAACCGGTGAGCATGTGGCTCTATTAGTATAGGAGATACCTGAAAACATATCACACTTTTCATCATAGTGCTTTTACCAATGCATAAAATGCATGGAGAAGTCATTTCGAATGACTGGTCCTCAGTGTTTGTGAGAACGATGACTGGTTAAAATTTTTGGTGGTTTCTTGTTCAGTCCATAGGCCTACATCATGTGGCAAACCGGTGAGCATGTGGCTCTATTAGTATAGGAGATACCTGAAAACATATCACACTTTTCATCATAGTGCTTTTACCAATGCATAAAATGCATGGAGAAGTCATTTCGAATGACTGGTCCTCAGTGTTGTGAGAACGATGACTGGATAAAATTTTGGTGGTTTCTTGTTCAGTCCATAGCCTACATCATGTGGCAAACCGGTGAGCATGTGGCTCTATTAGTATAGGAGATACCTGAAAACATATCACACTTTTCATCATAGTGCTTTTACCAATGCATAAAATGCATGAGAAGTCATTTCGAATGACTGGTCCTCAGTGTTGTGAGAAACGATGACTGGTTAAAATTTTGGTGGTTTCTTGTCAGTCCATAGGCCTACATCATGTGGCAAACCGGTGAGCATGTGGCTCTATTAGTATAGGAGATACCTGAAAAACATATCACACCTTTTCATCATAGTGCTTTTACCAATGCATAAAATGCATGGAGAAGTCATTTCGAATGACTGGTCCTCAGTGTTGTGAGAACGATGACTGGTTAAAATTTTGGTGGTTTCTTGTTCAGTCCATAGGCCTACATCATGTGGCAAACCGGTGAGCATGTGGCTCTATTAGTATAGGAGATACCTGAAAACATATCACACTTTTCATCATAGTGCTTTTACCAATGCATAAAATGCATGGAGAAGTCATTTCGAATGACTGGTCCTCAGTGTTGTGAGAACGATGACTGTTAAAATTTTTGGTGGTTTCTTGTTCAGTCCACAGGCCTACATCATGTGGCAAACCGGTGAGCATGTGCTCTATTAGTATAGGAGATACCTGAAAACATATCACACTTTTCATCATAGTGCTTTTACCCAATGCATAAAATGCATGGAGAAGTCATTTCGAATGACTGGTCCTCAGTGTTGTGAGAACGATGACTGGTTAAAATTTTTGGTGGTTTCTTGTTCAGTCCACAGGCCTACATCATGTGGCAAACCGGTGAGCATGTGGCTCTATTAGTATAGGAGATACCTGAAAACATATCACACTTTTCATCATAGTGCTTTTACCAATGCATAAAATGCATGGAGAAGTCATTTCGAATGACTGGTCCTCAGTGTTGTGAGAACGATGACTGGTTAAAATTTTTGGTGGTTTCTTGTTCAGTCCATAGGCCTACATCATGTGGCAAACCGGTGAGCATGTGGCTCTATTAGTATAGGAGATACCTGAAAACATATCACACTTTTCATCATAGTGCTTTTACCAATGCATAAAATGCATGGAGAAGTCATTTCGAATGACTGGTCCTCAGTGTTGTGAGAACGATGACTGGTTAAAATTTTTGGTGGTTTCTTGTTCAGTCCATAGGCCTACATCATGTGGCAAACCGGTGAGCATGTGGCTCTATTAGTATAGGAGATACCTGAAAACATATCACACTTTTCATCATAGTGCTTTTACCAATGCATAAAATGCATGGAGAAGTCATTTCGAATGACTGGTCCTCAGTGTTGTGAGAACGATGACTGGTTAAATTTTTGGTGGTTTCTTGTTCAGTCCATAGGCCTACATCATGTGGGCAAACCGGTGAGCATGTGGCTCTATTAGTATAGGAGATACCTGAAAACATATCACACTTTTCATCATAGTGCTTTTACCAATGCATAAAATGCATGGAGAAGTCATTTCGAATGACTGGTCCTCAGTGTTGTGAGAACGATGACTGGTTAAAATTTTTGGTGGTTTCTTGTTCAGTCCATAGGCCTACATCATGTGGCAAACCGGTGAGCATGTGGCTCTATTAGTATAGGAGATACCTGAAAACATATCACACTTTTCATCATAGTGCTTTTACCAATGCATAAAATGCATGGAGAAGTCATTTCGAATGACTGGTCCTCAGTGTTGTGAGACGATGACTGGTTAAAATTTTTGGGTGGTTTCTTGTTCAGTCCATAGGCCTACATCATGTGGCAAACCGGTGAGCATGTGGCTCTATTAGTATAGGAGATACCTGAAAACATATCACACTTTTCATCATAGTGCTTTTACCAATGCATAAAATGCATGGAGAAGTCATTTCGAATGACTGGTCCTCAGTGTTGTGAGAACGATGACTGGTTAAAATTTTTGGTGGTTTCTTGTTCAGTCATAGGCCTACATCATGTGGCAAACCGGTGAGCATGTGGCTCTATTAGTATAGGAGATACCTGAAAACATATCACACTTTTCATCATAGTGCTTTTACCAATGCATAAAATGCATGGAGAAGTCATTTCGAATGACTGGTCCTCAGTGTTGTGAGAACGATGACTGGTTAAAATTTTTGGTGGTTCTTGTTCAGTCCATAGGCCTACATCATGTGGCAAACCGGTGAGCATGTGGCTCTATTAGTATAGGAGATACCTGAAAACATATCACACTTTTCATCATAGTGCTTTTACCAATGCATAAAATGCATGGAGAAGTCATTTCGAATGACTGGTCCTCAGTGTTGTGAGAACGATGACTGGTTAAAATTTTTGGTGGTTTCTTGTTCAGTCCATAGGCCTACATCATGTGGCAAACCGGTGAGCATGTGGCTCTATTAGTATAGGAGATACCTGAAAACATATCACACTTTTCATCATAGTGCTTTTTACCAATGCATAAAATGCATGGAGAAGTCATTTCGAATGACTGGTCCTCAGTGTTGTGAGAACGATGACTGGTTAAAATTTTTGGTGGTTTCTTGTTCAGTCCACAGGCCTACATCATGTGGCAAACCGGTGAGCATGTGGCTCTATTAGTATAGGAGATACCTGAAAACATATCACACTTTTCATCATAGTGCTTTTACCAATGCATAAAATGCATGGAGAAGTCATTCGAATGACTGGTCCTCATGTGTTGTGAGAACGATGACTGGTTAAAATTTTTGTGGTTTCTTGTTCAGTCCACAGGCCTACATCATGTGGCAAACCGGTGAGCATGTGGCTCTATTAGTATAGGAGATACCTGAAAACATATCACACTTTTCATCATAGTGCTTTTACCAATGCATAAAATGCATGGAGAAGTCATTTCGAATGACTCGGTCCTCAGTGTTGTGAGAACGATGACTGGTTAAAATTTTTGGTGGTTTCTTGTTCAGTCCATAGGCCTACATCATGTGGCAAACCGGTGAGCATGTGGCTCTATTAGTATAGGAGATACCTGAAAACATATCACACTTTTCATCATAGTGCTTTTACCAATGCATAAAATGCATGGAGAAGTCATTTCGAATGACTGGTCCTCAGTGTTGTGAGAACGATGACTGGTTAAAATTTTTGGTGGTTTCTTGTTCAGTCCATAGGCCTACATCATGTGCAAACCGGTGAGCATGTGGCTCTATTAGTATAGGAGATACCTGAAAACATATCACACTTTTCATCATAGTGCTTTTACCAATGCATAAAATGCATGGAGAAGTCATTTCGAATGACTGGTCCTCAGTGTTGTGAGAATGATGACTGGTTAAAATTTTTCGGTGGTTTCTTGTTCAGTCCATAGGCCTACATCATGTGGCAAACCGGTGAGCATGTGGCTCTATTAGTATAGGAGATACCTGAAAACATATCACACTTTTCATCATAGTGCTTTTACCAATGCATAAAATGCATGGAGAAGTCATTTCGAATGACTGGTCCTCAGTGTTGTGAGAACGATGACTGGTTAAAATTTTTGGTGGTTTCTTGTTCAGTCCATAGGCCTACATCATGTGGCAAACCGTGAGCATGTGGCTCTATTAGTATAGGAGATACCTGAAAACATATCACACTTTTCATCATAGTGCTTTTACCAATGCATAAAATGCATGGAGAAGTCATTTCGAATGACTGGTCCTCAGTGTTGTGAGAACGATGACTGGATAAAATTTTTGGTGGTTTCTTGTTCAGTCCATAGGCCTACATCATGTGGCAAACCGGTGAGCATGTGGCTCTATTAGTATAGGAGATACCTGAAAACATATCACACTTTTCATCATAGTGCTTTTACAATGCATAAAATGCATGGAGAAGTCATTTCGAATGACTGGTCCTCAGTGTTGTGAGAATGATGACTGGTTAAAATTTTTCGTGGTTTCTTGTTCAGTCCATAGGCCTACATCATGTGCAAACCGGTGAGCATGTGGCTCTATTAGTATAGGAGATACCTGAAAACATATCACACTTTTCATCATAGTGCTTTTACCAATGCATAAAATGCATGGAGAAGTCATTTCGAATGACTGGTCCTCAGTGTTGTGAGAACGATGACTGGTTAAAATTTTGGTGGTTTCTTGTTCAGTCCATAGGCCTACATCATGTGGCAAACCGGTGAGCATGTGGCTCGATTAGTATAGGAGATACCTGAAAACATATCACACTTTTCATCATAGTGCTTTTACAATGCATAAAATGCATGGAGAAGTCATTTCGAATGACTGGTCCTCAGTGTTGTGAGAACGATGACTGGTTAAAATTTTGGTGGTTTCTTGTTCAGTTCCATAGGCCTACATCATGTGGCAAACCGGTGAGCATGTGGCTCTATTAGTATAGGAGATACCTGAAAACATATCACACTTTTCATCATAGTGCTTTACCAATGCATAAAATGCATGGAGAAGTCATTTCGAATGACTGGTCCTCAGTGTTGTGAGAACGATGACTGGTTAAAAATTTTTGGTGGTTTCTTGTTCAGTCCATAGGCCTACATCATGTGGCAAACCGGTGAGCATGTGGCTCTATTAGTATAGGAGATACCTGAAAACATATCACACTTTTCATCATAGTGCTTTTACCAATGCATAAAATGCATGGAGAAGTCATTTCGAATGACTGGTCCTCAGTGTTGTGAGAACGATGACTGGTTAAAATTTTGGTGGTTTCTTGTTCAGTCCATAGGCCTACATCATGTGGCAAACCGGTGAGAATGTGGCTCTATTAGTATAGGAGATACCTGAAAACATATCACACTTTTCATCATAGTGCTTTTACCAATGCATAAAATGCATGGAGAAGTCATTTCGAATGACTGGTCCTCAGTGTTGTGAGAACGATGACTGGTTAAAATTTTTGGTGGTTTCTTGTTCAGTCCATAGGCCTACATCATGTGGCAAACCGGTGAGCATGTGGCTCTATTAGTATAGGAGATACCCTGAAAACATATCACACTTTTCATCATAGTGCTTTTACCAATGCATAAAATGCATGGAGAAGTCATTTCGAATGACTGGTCCTCAGTGTTGTGAGAACGATGACTGGTTAAAATTTTTGGTGGTTTCTTGTTCAGTCCATAGGGCCTACATCATGTGGCAAACCGGTGAGCATGTGGCTCTATTAGTATAGGAGATACCTGAAAACATATCACACTTTTCATCATAGTGCTTTTACCAATGCATAAAATGCATGGAGAAGTCATTTCGAATGACTGGTCCTCAGTGTTGTGAGAACGATGACTGGTTAAAATTTTTGGTGGTTTCTTGTTCAGTCCATAGGCCTACATCATGTGGCAAACCGTGAGCATGTGGCTCTATTAGTATAGGAGATACCTGAAAACATATCACACTTTTCATCATAGTGCTTTTACCAATGCATAAAATGCATGGAGAAGTCATTTCGAATGACTGGTCCTCAGTGTTGTGAGAACGATGACTGGTTAAAATTTTTGGTGGTTTCTTGTTCAGTCCATAGGCCTACATCATGTGGCAAACCGGTGAGCATGTGGCTCTATTAGTATAGGAGATACCTGAAAACATATCACACTTTTCATCATAGTGCTTTTACCAATGCATAAAATGCATGGAGAAGTCATTTCGAATGACTGGTCCTCAGTGTTGTGAGAACGATGACTGGTTAAAATTTTTGGTGGTTTCTTGTTCAGTCCATAGGCCTACATCATGTGGCAAACCGTGAGCATGTGGCTCTATTAGTATAGGAGATACCTGAAAACATATCACACTTTTCATCATAGTGCTTTTACCAATGCATAAAATGCATGGAGAAGTCATTTCGAATGACTGGTCCTCAGTGTTGTGAGAACGATGACTGTTAAAATTTTTGGTGGTTTCTTGTTCAGGTCCACAGGCCTACATCATGTGGCAAACCGGTGAGCATGTGGCTCTATTAGTATAGGAGATACCTGAAAACATATCACACTTTTCATCATAGTGCTTTTACCAATGCATAAAATGCATGGAGAAGTCATTTCGAATGACTGGTCCTCAGTGTTGTGAGAACGATGACTGGTTAAAATTTTTGGTGGTTTCTTGTTCAGTCCACAGGCCTACATCATGTGGCAAACCGGTGAGCATGTGGCTCTATTAGTATAGGAGATACCTGAAAACATATCACACTTATCATCATAGTGCTTTTACCAATGCATAAAATGCATGGAGAAGTCATTCGAATGACTGGTCCTCAGTGTTGTGAGAACGATGACTGGTTAAAATTTTTGGTGGTTTCTTGTTCAGTCCATAGGCCTACATCATGTGGCAAACCGGTGAGCATGTGGCTCTATTAGTATAGGAGATACCTGAAAACATATCACACTTTTCATCATAGTGCTTTTACCAATGCATAAAATGCATGAGAAGTCATTTCGAATGACTGGTCCTCAGTGTTGTGAGAACGATGACTGGTTAAAATTTTTGGTGGTTTCTTGTTCAGTCCATAGGCCTACATCATGTGGCAAACCGGTGAGCATGTGGCTCTATTAGTATAGGAGATACCTGAAAACATATCACACTTTTCATCATAGTGCTTTTACCAATGCATAAAATGCATGGAGAAGTCATTTCGAATGACTGGTCCTCAGTGTTGTGAGAACGATGACTGGTTAAAATTTTTGGTGGTTTCTTGTTCAGTCCATAGGCCTACATCATGTGGCAAACCCGGTGAGCATGTGGCTCTATTAGTATAGGAGATACCTGAAAACATATCACACTTTTCAATCATAGTGCTTTTACCAATGCATAAAATGCATGGAGAAGTCATTTCGAATGACTGGTCCTCAGTGTTGTGAGAACGATGACTGGTTAAAATTTTTGGTGGTTTCTTGTTCAGTCCATAGGCCTACATCATGTGGCAAACCGGTGAGCATGTGGCTCTATTAGTATAGGAGATACCTGAAAACATATCACACTTTTCATCATAGTGCTTTTACCAATGCATAAAATGCATGGAGAAGTCATTTCGAATGACTGGTCCTCAGTGTTGTGAGAACGATGACTGGGTTAAAATTTTTGGTGGTTTCCTTGTTCAGTCCATAGGCCTACATCATGTGGCAAACCGGTGAGCATGTGGCTCTATTAGTATAGGAGATACCTGAAAACATATCACACTTTTCATCATAGTGCTTTACAATGCATAAAATGCATGGAGAAGTCATTTCGAATGACTGGTCCTCAGTGTTGTGAGAACGATGACTGGATAAATTTTTGGTGGTTTCTTGTTCAGTCCATAGGCCTACATCATGTGGCAAACCGGTGAGCATGTGGCTCTATTAGTATAGGAGATACCTGAAAACATATCACACTTTTCATCATAGTGCTTTTACCAATGCATAAAATGCATGGAGAAGTCATTTCGAATGACTGGTCCTCAGTGTTGTGAGAACGATGACTGGTTAAAATTTTTGGTGGTTTCTTGTTCAGTCCATAGGCCTACATCATGTGGCAAACCGGTGAGCATGTGGCTCTATTAGTATAGGAGATACCTGAAAACATATCACACTTTTCATCATAGTGCTTTTACCAATGCATAAAATGCATGAAGTCATTTCGAATGACTGGTCTCTCAGTGTTGTGAGAACGATGACTGGTTAAAATTTTGGTGGTTTCTTGTTCAGTCCATAGGCCTACATCATGTGGCAAACCGGTGAGCATGTGGCTCTATTAGTATAGGAGATACCTGAAAACATATCACACTTTTCATCATAGTGCTTTTACCAATGCAATAAATGCATGGAGAAGTCATTTCGAATGACTGGTCCTCAGTGTTGTGAGAACGATGACTGGTTAAAATTTTGGTGGTTCTTGTTCAGTCCACAGGCCTACATCATGTGGCAAACCGGTGAGCATGTGGCTCTATTAGTATAGGAGATACCTGAAAACATATCACACTTTTCATCATAGTGCTTTTACCAATGCATAAAATGCATGGAGAAGTCATTTCGATGACTGGTCCTCAGTGTTGTGAGAACGATGACTGGTTAAAATTTTTGGTGGTTTCTTGTTCAGTCCACAGGCCTACATCATGTGGCAAACCTGGTGAGCATGTGGCTCTATTAGTATAGGAGATACCTGAAAACATATCACACTTTTCATCATAGTGCTTTTACCAATGCATAAAATGCATGGAGAAGTCATTTCGAATGACTCGGTCCTCAGTGTTGTGAGAACGATGACTGGTTAAAATTTTTGGTGGTTTCTTGTTCAGTCCATAGGCCTACATCATGTGGCAAACCGGTGAGCATGTGGCTCTATTAGTATAGGAGATACCTGAAAACATATCACACTTTTCATCATAGTGCTTTTACCAATGCATAAAATGCATGGAGAAGTCATTTCGAATGACCTGGTCCTCAGTGTTGTGAGAACGATGACTGGATAAAATTTTTGGTGGTTTCTTGTTCAGTCCATAGGCCTACATCATGTGGCAAACCGGTGAGCATGTGGCTCTATTAGTATAGGAGATACCTGAAAACATATCACACTTTTCATCATAGTGCTTTTACCAATGCATAAAATGCATGGAGAGTCATTTCGAATGACTGGTCCTCAGTGTTGTGAGAATGATGACTGGTTAAAATTTTTCGTGGTTTCTTGTTCAGTCCATAGGCCTACATCATGTGGCAAACCGGTGAGCATGTGGCTCTATTAGTATAGGAGATTACCTGAAAACATATCACACTTTTCATCATAGTGCTTTTACCAATGCATAAAATGCATGGAGAAGTCATTTCGAATGACTGGTCCTCAGTGTTGTGAGAACGATGACTGGTTAAAATTTTTGGTGGTTTCTTGTTCAGTCCATAGGCCTACATCATGTGGCAAACCGGTGAGCATGTGGCTCGATTAGTATAGGAGATACCTGAAAACATATCACACTTTTCATCATAGTGCTTTTACCAATGCATAAAATGCATGGAGAAGTCATTTCGAATGACTGGTCCTCAGTGTTGTGAGAACGATGACTGGTTAAAATTTTTGGTGGTTTCTTGTTCAGGTCCATAGGCCTACATCATGTGGCAAAACGGTGAGCATGTGGCTCTATTAGTATAGGAGATACCTGAAAACATATCACACTTTTCATCATAGTGCTTTTACCAATGCATAAAATGCATGGAGAAGTCATTTCGAATGACTGGTCCTCAGTGTTGTGAGAACGATGACTGGTTAAAATTTTTGGTGGTTTCTTGTTCAGTCCATAGGCCTACATCATGTGGCAAACCGGTGAGCATGTGGCTCTATTAGTATAGGAGATACCTGAAAACATATCACACTTTTCATCATAGTGCTTTTACCAATGCATAAAATGCATGGAGAAGTCATTTCGAATGACTGGTCCTCAGTGTTGTGAGAACGATGACTGGTTAAAATTTTTGGTGGTTCTTGTTCAGTCCATAGGCCTAATCATGTGGCAAACCGGTGAGCATGTGGCTCTATTAGTATAGGAGATACCTGAAAACATATCACACTTTTCATCATAGTGCTTTTACCAATGCATAAAATGCATGGAGAAGTCATTTCGAATGACTGGTCCTCAGTGTTGTGAGAACGATGACTGGTTAAAATTTTTGGTGGTTTCTTGTTCAGTCCATAGGCCTACATCATGTGGCAAACCGGTGAGCATGTGGCTCTATTAGTATAGGAGATACCTGAAAACATATCACACTTTTCATCATAGTGCTTTTACCAATGCATAAAATGCATGGAGAAGTCATTTCGAATGACTGGTCCTCAGTGTTGTGAGAACGATGACTGGTTAGAGAATTTTTGGTGGTTTCTTGTTCAGTCCATAGGCCTACATCATGTGGCAAACCGGTGAGCATGTGGCTCTATTAGTATAGGAGATACCTGAAAACATATCACACTTTTCATCATAGTGCTTTTACCAATGCATAAAATGCATGGAGAAGTCATT